>NW_027069772.1:598736-713651 GCF_002906115.3 Quercus suber | reverse complement strand
AATAAGTTTGGTGGGTTCAAAGAATGATATTGTATATCTGATTTGAGAGCTAAGTTTTGAACTGTGAAAGCTAATTAGCAATGGATGTCTGAGATTTTGAGGTTGGTTTGTTGCTTGTAGGATTTTCAAAATAGTCTCCCATTAACCTCCCTGGCTGTGTCATTGCTCCAGCCTCCAGGCTTCGATCACCTGGGATTGACTTCCAATATGAATTTAAAGAAGGTGTAGCTCAAATAAGAATTCTGGTCCTTGCTTATTCTGGCTGTATCTGTATCTGCATCAGTTAAAATCTAGAGGAAGATATGGTAGTTTAAGTTATTAATTTTCATCTTGCCCTAGTCACTGAAATTCTGAATCATCTAGTGTTGCATCTGTTGTAAATTATAAAAGATTATTAATCAGAATCTGTATCTGTTGTTAGAAGATTTGACCAGATTATCAGTAATCATTTTCTTTTGCTTTTAATGTGGCAGGAAAACGTGGTAACCAAGTTAACCATCTGCAACCTCGTTCCAAACGCTCTGAACAGTGGGAACCAGTTTGTGCCTTGCTGGAATCATTGAACAAGAAGGAGGTGGTCAAATCTAAAGAGATTTCTTACTGGTTGTCTGCAAACCCTAAGGTCAAAGAACAACTGTATTCCCAACATTCTCATTATTACTTGATGCACTAGATCCAGAAATGCCATTCAAAAATTGCAGAAGAGACAAGAAGTAAAAAGTATCAATTGCCAACGTTGCTGCATATTTCATGATAATATATGTTTACTGTGTAGTAGGAAGATATGTGAAATAACATGTCATTTTATATAAAAGAGGTCAATTTATAAATGTGCAGTGCTTCTTTAAAGGTAGGAGCTAAAAGCCTAAAATAATCATATTTTGGTTGCTACCTTACTGTTCTTGCATTATATCTGTTGTTTTCTTTGGTCTCTGTGTAATTAATTATTAGTGTGCAGCTTTCAATATAAGCACTTCAGTGAAGGGTAATGACAATGGGGCAGCACTACTTGTTTCAATTCCATGTATGTTTTTCAGATGATGCAATGCAAAATTGTTTTTCTTTTGACTTGGTTTCAAGTAATATATCGTATATATCAGCTCCTGTGCTGCTTTCTGTATTACTTGCCCTTTTCTTTAGAGTTTGGGTGCTGTACTTCCCTTTCTCTCTTGTCAGTTTGTATGTGCACAGATGGTGGGGTAAGTCCCAGATATGATCTTGCATGCCTGTTTGGTGAACCCCTTGGACCTTGTCTCCTTTCAGCAGAGATGCTAATATGCTACAGCAATAACCTATGCAACCAGGACAGATGTAAATCACTATTATTTCTTAAAGATTAAATCGTTACACAAATTATTGCCATAGCCAAGAAAATTTTGAAAGTATTATATTGAGACAAGCAGAGTGTAATTCTTGAAGGAGCCATAAATGAATTTTATGATGCCAACTGGACTCCGTAAGGTTTGTTTGTGGTACAGTGGTAGTACCACAGACTTTGATCAAGTCTCCTTCAGTTGCACATCTTGTTCAAGTTTTGTCCTCCCTTCCTTGTTTACCTAAAAGAGGAAAAAGAAGAGCTACAACATGGCTCTATTTTATTTTATTTTCATATAGATTGGACACGGTCCACTTAATGCAAGAGCAGTAGCAGATTTATGCTTGTTGGCTTTCCATTGGTGCACGTTATATCAATATCATGTGGTGAGGCTTGCCTCATTGGGAGTCTATGTCTCAAGACTCAAGATGCTTATAAGCTTGTTAAGATCTCATGGTAGCAGAATACTAGATTACATTTATGGTGCTATTATTTTTCTTTTTCAAGATCCAAGCTTTAAGATGAATTCTCTTGCAGGAAATTCTTCAAGCAATGTTGGAGGATAGTTGCTTATATATAAAGACAAAATGAAGTTCTTCACAAATACAAAATGTAATTATATAACTGTATAACTGTATAACTGATATCCTTTATTTACTTAGTCTTTACTTTATTCACACTGATGCTATTATAAAGAGTGCCAGTTTAACACAGTTGGAGAGCTGCTTGTCAATTGTCTTCTCAAAGCCTAAATGAATAAAAAATATGGAGTTTAAATGACTTTCCTTGCCTTCACAAAGAAATGAAGACTGTACATAATAGCTTTGCTATGGCCGATAAAGAAGGAAGATCAAAGTTCATGTCAAATGCTGCATCTCTTTCTCCCACTTAGGACTGCTGTTGGGATCTTGGGTTCGCTATTGTTTGGTCTAAAAGCTAGGTGCTTGAGAGGAAGCTCTTACTGTGGCATGGTCCTAGAAGAGTGGTGAGCCCCATTGGTTTTTGGAATTTGACATCAGGAAGTGTTTTCATACCATCAATCTATCGTTTAGTTTGATAGCGTGTCTTCACAATCAATTACTGTGAAGATTTAGAGGTTGACAGAACTTAAAAACACAATTTTATTGATACATCTAACTGCAAAATGTACATCAGTTGTACTTGAAGTGAGAATACAATGGCCCTAAAACTTATTACATTTGCCCTTAGAATCACCTTTTGTCTTGAGCTCCTAGACAAGGCAGATAGTTCAGAGAAATAGATAAATACATGGCAATATTTTGGATTAATCTGTCTGCAGGATTTATTATTTTTTTCAGAAAAGAAACTTTCTCAAATCTCTTCTACCTCATCACGCATGAAGGTCTACAAATCTGACTCAAAATTCAAGGAGATAATGGGCCTGAAAAGGTTGACACCACTGAAGCTGTTTCATCTCTAAGATGAGCAAGGCTTGGTCGAGCAAACATCCTTTCACCTTGTACTTTCCTTCCTTCTTTTATGAACGATATGCCTTGTGTTGCTGAATTAATGCTATTTGATCCCAAGTGTTGAATGCCCAGAGAAACCCTTCTGTTTAAAGGCACAGCATTAGTAAATCCTCCGTTCAGGCTCCCATTTGAAAGACGTCGGCTGCTGGTACCTGGCCTGGACACAAACACATTCTCTTGCTCAACTACTACTTGGCTTTGTACCTTCTTATTTTCCTGCGTGACAAAGACCATATCAGAGAGTAGGTAAGAATATACTGTTCTATGTGAGTATTGGTACATGCATATATTTAGTGTTTAGAATGTTTTACAGGAGAGCTCCACCATAGAAAGAAGACTGTAATATTTACTTTCAAGAATACAGAACTTGATAAGCAAAAGAATGAAAAACATGAAAATTGTGTTTGCATTGCCATATTATACTAACCCTTTGTCTTTGCTTCTCCTCTTCTTTTTCCAGCCTGAACATATGATACTCTTCCAACATTGCCAGGAGAGGTACCTAAAACAACAGGAGAACCATTTTCAATATGATGGGTTACTTGGTTTACTCAATGAGTCTGCAGATGCACAGTACCAAATGACACAGAAGTTGTACAGTTGGAATTCAAATTGTCAGGCATTAAAAGAACCCAGGAGCTAAGAGTTCCACTGACTGGACATGTTTTCTGCTCAAAATATTTTTAGGTTTTTGGCATCATTTTTTTAATTTAATTTATTACTCCATGTTTCTTGACAAGTATAATTTAGTTTACACTAATGAATTCATGTGTATGAAAGAGTTTGCTTGACATTTTTTTGTACCACGAAAAATTTAGGACAAAACTTAGGTTTAGTACCTTAGGTGTTGTCCTTAGGTTCAAGTGGCTTTAATTAAAAAATACACTTTATCTCATGAGAAAAAATTCACATGGCAGAATCTTAAAAGGAGAATCTAAGGAACAACACCTAACTACTGTATCTAAGTTTTGCTCAAAAATTTATGACTAGCAATTACTTTTGAAGTTTTGAAGCATCATAATTGCAGATTTTCTTTGATGTCAAAAATCCTATTTTGTGGTTGTAAAATTTAATTTACACATAAAGCTCTTCAATGTTGATTATGTAATTGCATTGCTGATAATACACAATGAAGGAAAAAATATTTTTCTTTATTTTTTCTTTTAGATAAGCTAGAATAAAATATTGAATGCTTTTGTTTTTATCTGCTTCTAGGGAACCATATGAGTAATGACTTGCAAGATTGATTTCGAGATATGCAGGCCAACACAGGAATATATTAGTAAGTCTTTGCCTAAAATTAATTCAATTGAGTGTGTGGGTCCCTGCCGTTTGAACATTTTTGTATAGGTATCTAGAGTAATGGGGTGATATCAATCAAAATAGGGAAAAATTAATGATCACAGGGAGGAAATCTACAAAGAACATTAGTTCTCCTTAGCACAGATTCTGAATCATATTAGAACAGTTAGCCTATGAATCTTGTCTGATGATGCTCGATTTCTATTTACTCTAGAGTTTTCTATATCTGAACTTCTAGCCGATTCTCAATTTTGAGAGAGAGAGAGAGAGAGAGAGAGAGAGAGAGAGAGACCATGTGTGTGGTGGCCGGTGGCAGGGATGGAATCAGGATTCAAACCTGGGGGGGGGGGGCAAAGCTTAAAACATTTTATTTATTTATTTATGAAAATAAAAACTAACATCTATTTCATATTCAACAAAATACTACATATAAAATAAGTGTTTCTTAAACATTTAATATTATAAAAATGTCGACAAAGAATAACATACAAAAAAATCACTTATGACTTACCAAAGACTAGTCTCACAAATTCACAATCACAATATGCACAAAACAATCACTACTAATGGCTAGTCTCACAAATTCACTATCACAATTCAGTACTCACATCCTACTATCCTAGTGGTCCCACTTTATTTCTTTATAGATAAAACCAAAATAAAAAAAAGTTACGAACATTGAAACATTCAAACACAGGTGATTGATCCACACAAAAAACCACAATTACACAGTAGTCAATACAAAGTCACAAACTAGTCTACGATCCACACAACACACCAGTCCATAAAAAGCCACAACTCACAAACACAATAGTCAACACACCATAGTTCATAATAAAACGCAGAGGGCAGAGGGTAGAGGGCTAACTGGCTAAGGCAGAGCAATATAGTAAAAACAAAAAAACAAAAAATATGAACTTGAGAGAGGAGAGAAATTTCTTAGATTTACCAGACTCGTGTGTGACTATGATCAAGGATCTGAGGAGGAGCAGTTGCAGCAACACCAGATCTGATCTAAGGAAAAGACCAGCAATAGCAACAGTGATGGAGGTGTTGATGAGGTTGAGTGGAGGAAGAGTGAGGTTAGGGCAAAAATTTGAGAATTGTAATTTAGGATTTCAGTCCTTATTTATTTTTATTTTGTAATTTTTAGTTTGTCGGTTATTTTATTTTATTTTTTGGATGAGTTTGTCAGTTATTTGTTCATATTGCATTCGTATACCGGTTTTTATTTTTTATTTATTTAATTTAGGGTGGAATTTGGACGAAAATTTAAAATTTCAACACATATACTGTAGGTCCATCCTTGGCCGGCGCGTAGTTGGTAGGTGAAATAATAATAATAATAAAAATAAATGATTATTTAAAGAAAATATATTATATAATAGATGATTTAATGCATATGTTTTTGCAAGTTACTTTTGTAAAGTAGAAAAAGTAGTTTATTAGTGTAAAATAGACAATTTTAGATAGAATGATATAAATGCTCTTAAAAGCCAAAAAAATCCAAATAAAGAGGTCAGTGTGTTTAGAACAAGTAGAAAGTTTCAGGTTATTTATAATTTTAGTTTATTTTTGCTATTATTTATGAGTTTTATTACACTTTTTAGTACTATTCATGAATCCTATTGTATTGTTCAATTAACTTTTATCTTTATTTACAGTATTTTGAATAAAATTTTTTTAATTTCAACTAAATAAACTATTCTCAAACAAACACGATACTTAATATATATATATATATATATTGCACAGAATACGTAACTGATAACCCAACGATGTCACGCTGACACGTGTGAAAAACCAAAAGCTAACTAATTTGGGAGTTCTCGTTGAGAGCTAGCTAATCCCACATCGTCTAGTTACGCGAAGCTATCTATGTTTATAATCAAGAGCGATAGTACAAGGCTTGTCCCTTCGGGGACATCCGATAAAATTGGAACGATACAGAGAAGATTAGCATGGCCCCTGCGCAAGGATGACACGCATAAATCGAGAAATGGTCCAAATTTTTTTCTTACCCAAAATTTCCCAAACCCGTTTGTGAATTCTTCCATGGCTTCGTTCTTTTACACTTTCTCCATCTTCACATACGTTTTGGAGTCTTTCTCAACAGGTAAGGCCAGACTTTTGGATCGTTTTCGAGGGTTTCTTTTCTGTTCGCCTCTATTTGATATCAGAGCATACTGATATTTAGGGAAATTTTGAATCTTTGATAGTTTTGGTGGTTGACTTGGAATTATCATAATCATATATTCCAGATTTTCATTGAATTATATTCGCTTAGTTCGAGCTTATTTTCACTGTTGTAATAAAGTTTGGTTGTTAGAAAGCATAAAATTCTCTAAATTTAAAACATGGGTATTGTGTAATGCTGAATGGTTGCCAAGATTGTCTCAATTGCTGCTTTGCCTTCAGAAACCGAGTAATGTTTGGAGTTAATGCATTTCACTACCCCTGTGAGTTGTGACACAACATTCCTGGTGTGGAGATTGCATATGATTTGGCTCCTCATTTAGTAAATTTCACTTGCTGGAGTTTTTGAGAAATGCAAGTCCCACCTCAAATCCACTGTTCACTTACAGACAGGTAGCCTGCATTTGAAATGGCAAATTTTAGTTTTCAATGGCCAGCTAAGGTTTTAAATGAATTTTTCAGCTTCCTAAACATCTGTTTGGTAAGTTGTTGTTTGATGGCATTTCATACTTTAGGTAGTCAATGTGTCAGTCTAAGCTCTGCACAAATCTTTGGTGCCACTGGTGCTAATAGTGGTTTTTGTGTGTGAGCTCCATTTGTTTGCGCATAGATTTAAGGTTTAAACCAGCTCTCTAGGCTATAAGTTTCATAGGTATGATTGCTAGTTCTGACTATTATGCTTTAAGGATTTCCTGTAGTCAATTGTTTTTGTAGCTGTGGTGGTGCAATCATTTTAAGAAGCTGCTGAAGAATAATATTGACAACGCTGAGGACATCAATTAGGAAAAATTTGTCGACATCTTGAAAAAAAAGAAAATGAAAGAAAAAATGAAAAAAGAAGAAGTGAATAGATAGATGAAGCCTCGGATTCAGCTATGCAATACTATGTATCTTTTTTATTTTTTTTTATTTTTTTGGAGATGAGCAATACCATGTACGTAGTTGGATTAGAACTTGGTAGTAGAATTCAATTGCTTGTCAATGTTCAAGATGTTGACTATACTAATGTGGTGTGATATGCCTTATTTCCTCAAATAGCTTAAGATTCTGATCTTCTTTTTCAATGAGGGAAAAAATTATAGTTGCTCACATATCGGAATGCAGAAATATAATCTAAGATTCCTTGGTTTCCTGTCCTGCAACCTTTACAGAGTTTTAGTGATTTGTTTATCGTTTAAAAAAAAAAAAAATTCTTGGAGTATGGATTTGTTGGCTCATTATGTATTCCTTTTATATTTTCTTATTTTGTTGGCAATTTTCTTTTGTACAAACAGTGCAATGCCTCCATGTAGTCAACAACTGTTACAACCCTACAAGCTTACAGCATACATCTAGCCCTAACCATGTGGAGTAAAAACAAAGGCACCTGTGTAGGCAATTGGTGGCCCATTTTGTCTGATGAGGAATATCTCAACCACAGGTGTGTACATTACTGTGCAATTAGTCGCTCTTGATATGCTCCAAACTCCAGGTGGATGAGCCCCTTCCATCCCAGCTCCAAACACCTTTTAAGGACATTACCTGCCTTTGTTGTCCTTAAAAAGGAGAAATCCTCAGATACTTTAGACGTTGAAGCATTTCCAGCATTAAGGAGCAAGGTTGAACTTAATTATGTAAGGTTATGGTCCGTGTAATTTCTGTTGGCTTTGAAAATCTGGTTGATTTTGCCACCCTGCCCTACTCGCCATTTCCTAGCTACGGGTGACTTTGCTATGAAAGTGGAATGACAGGAGAAGCACTGCAAGAGCCATGGAAAGAGAGAGTGAACTGTTTAAACTTTTGATTCCATTGTTGCTTTGCACACATAAACATTGCTTTGATGTAAAGCTGGGGAATGATATAATTCCTATTACCCAGATGTCCTTGTTATTTTAAAACCTAATGAAATGTGATTGGAATGATAAATATTATTACACAAACGAGAACTGCCTTTGTGTTCTACACATGTTTTGCCCGGCAAAGTTAATGAGGTAAACTTTTACTCAGAATCGTCCATGTGAACCGAACTAGCATAAGTTGAGAACAGTAGTAGATGGGCTGCTTAGCTAGCAAGGGAGGAATGATGGCTTGTCGTGGTTTCTGAAGGTGACCCCAAAACCTCCATGGATGTTAATCAACCCAAGTTTACATGGCAGGTGATCTATACAGATGAGGAGATTAGGAGGTTGAAAAAGGATCAACGGGGTTGGTTTCAATGTCAGTATCTCGCGAGTTGGGTGCTTTGCCTTTCATTATAATGTTTCTTTTGTATCGTTCTTTTGTAATTGCCTCTGGAATAATTCCACAAAGGATGCCATTTTGAGGTTCAACCCAGACATTGACCCAGCTTGTCCACTATGTGGTGAATCTCCTCAAACTTCAGTCCATATCTTCATCCACTGCCAAGCAGCCAGAGCACTATGGTTTGGTAGTAATTGGGGACTCAACCCTCATGAACTACATCTCACGTCCACTTGACAACTCATTGATCTATTGTTATTCCCTAATTCTACTGTTATTCCTTTGGACATTGAAAGGCAAGCTTTCCTATTATTCAGGTCACTAACTCTAGAATGTATTTTGGAGATCAAGGAATTTGGATCTTTTTGAGAAAGTTGAGATGAACATCCAGAAATCTCTATGGCAGATAATAAGTAGGATGAAAGAATACGAGTGCATTCCCAGAATCTTCTTTGGCAATTCCTAAATTAAGGGATGTTAAATGATCTAGTCCACCAGAAGGCGCCATAAAGATCAACTGTGACACTGCAATTGGCCAAGACAAAGCCTATCTTGCAATTGTTGCCAGAGACTGTAGAGGGACATTGGTATTACTATGTCCAAAAGAGTGGAAACCAACATCCCTGTCCAAGCCGAAACTGAAGCAATCAACTGGGCTGTCCCCCCGCTAGTAACCCATAACATTCACAAGACCATTGTAGAAAGTGATGCCAAGGTATGCATTGAAGCCATGTTAGAATCAAGCTCTAGGCCTCCATGGATAATTGAGGTGCTGATTGCTGACACTCTTGTCTTTAGCTCATAGGGTTAATTCTTTAGAATTCGAGTGGACCCCAAGAGAAGCTAACTTGGCAGCCCATGTACTGGCTTCATGGTCTCTTACTAATAGAGTAGCTAACTATTTTGTATTGGGCTCAGCCCCTGCTGTTCTTTCTGATGTAATTAACTCTGAGCGAGCAAACCTTTGTCCTAGGCTCTTTTGTATGGCCCTCTGGGGTTGTTTTGTTTTAGAATAAAATGGCAGATTATCCACACACAAAAAAAAAAAAAAAAAAAATTTAGGAAAAGAAGAAAAAGGAAATCATAGATTAGAATGAGGAAAAGCCTAAGTTTTAGGTTGCTCAAGCCATTTGAAACTAATACTGTGCCTCCAATAATGATATGAACTTCCTCAATCTGGAGCTCCTCCAAAACTAATTTTGAGGCACTTCCATGTTGCCCTACGGGAATCATGAGTAATATGGATTCCTTATCATACAGTATTAAAGAAAGGGACTTTTACATGGTAGGGGTGTTTTTTTAATTAAGTAAAAAAGAAAAAGCAATAAGAATGGGTGCAGTGTAGAAATGTAATTACTAACTAGTCTATGGACACAGCTTTTATCACAACAAGTGTTGGAAGAATCTTATCAATAGAATGTTCACTATTTCAGCAATCATATGACCGTTTTTTTTTCCTGACATAAATTAATATATAATTATTGAAGAAAAAGAGCTGTGAAGTATGTTCTAATGAGAAATAACAATTTTATTTACTTCTTTCTAGAAGAGCTAATCTCCACTGCTGTCTCTTGATGCAGTCAAATTGCAAATAGCCTAACATTGCGCAGAAGGACTATAGAGCTGTGGAAGTAACAGAGAAAAAGGAAGTTCCTGCGGCCATGTGGTTAAGATTTCTTATTATATTTATGAGGAAGTTTATTGGTGAACTTTATGCAAATTTTGTGTGGAAAACCTAATCTTTTTGAGAAGGATATCAAAATGATTATTTTGCAGGGGAATCGTTCATTGAATTCTTAAAATTGTTGGTTAATGATGTGAGTGGTTGGCAATCTTGGCAGTTGCTTGGCTTGTGTGGGAAACTAGAAGGTGGCAATGAACATAACAGACTAGAAAATAAAATGACATTTTTGGTGCCTCATGTTTTGACCTAGTATAAGTTTAGTATACCATTGGTTGATCAGAATCATAATCCTGTTATGAATCTTGCCTCAAAAGGAATGAAATTTTTCCTACCATTTGTTGTTATTGAGTTCCCACCATTGTACATTTTATGTTTGAAATGAGAGGTCTTTATAAAGTTGATTATGAATCAAAGGATGTTTCATTCTTGTTCTCTTTTTGGAAGATAAATTCTCATGCCTTTCTCACAAATAGGGTGGTAATACAAAACAACAGTTTTGCTTCTAATTTATGTCTTCACCGCATTTTCAGGTCGTTCAGCAGAGCCTAACTTTGATCAAACTGAGAACAAAATTTCAGCCAGTAAGGAGATTAAAGGACCAGCAGAGGCAGTTGCAACAGCTAGAGAACCTCATGATTCCCCCATGCCTAAGGAAGTCCGAAAGGAGTGGACTTGTGATATATGTCAGCTAACTACTAAAGTGAGAAAAACTTAAATTCACACCTTCAAGGAAAGAAACACAAGGCGCTTACAAGGCATTCAAAGCAAAGAACCAGCCAAACATGGTCTCAGCTTCAACTGCAAAGAAAACTGAGCAGCCAGTTGAGGAGCTGTTAAAGATTGTGTCCACCAAAGGAGTGAAGCAGAGAACTAGTACAAATCAAGAAGAGAAACAGCAAGGCCGCCAAAGAGTGTTTTGGCTTCAACTGAAAGAAATCTGATCAGCTCAAAAAAGAGGATCTAGAAAAGAGAGTTTCAACAATGGACCAGACAGAAGAAAGAAGTTGTTAGTGTGAAAGAATCCACTTTAAGGTGCAACATTTGTAATATAAGCTGCACCGGAGAAACAACTTGGTTTCTCACTTTAATGGGAGGAAGCACTTGGCTCAGATTCAGTTACTCAGTGAACAATTTTTTGGTGGACATGCTGACCAATTTCTGTGGTTCATATCACTGATGTGCTTGTTATGAACGTGAAGATGTTAGCTTAAAATGAGCGTGTTTGTTTTACTCTTTAATTTTAGCTGATTGCATTCACTGAAGTTGAAATGTAGAACCTTAATTAGATTGTGAAATCCAGTGCAATAGAATTTTCTTGTGATTTTATCTATAATTAGAAGCCCCTTCATATGATGTACAACGGTTATTTCTGTGGTATTTCTTTTTATTTGCCTAAAAGATTCTTGTAATTTTAAAAAAAAAAAAAAATCCCTAGTAAGATAAATACAACCTATTAATTAATTTATTATGACGAAAATACTAATGATACTCTAATTTTCTGTTAAATATTTCACTACATAGCATAATACTAACCCCTATATTTAAATGTCATGGAAAATATGTGTGCGCTACTTTAGGCATGCAAGGCAACGTCCTAGGCATGCTTGGCAACGTCTAGGCCGCCCTTTTATTGTGGGTACCTTAGCATGTAAGGCAACGTCCTAGGCATGCTTGGTAAGTCCTAGGTATGCATGCAATGTCCTAGGCATACTTGGCAACGTTCTGAACGGAGTTCTAGAGTCCTATATTAGGGAAAACTCCCCTACTTGCTCTTATAAGCTCTAAGCGAAGGAAGTAGTGTACCATCAGTTTAGTATTCTTTTATTGTGGGTACCTTAGGCATGCAGACAATGTCCTAGGCATGCATGACAACTCCTAGGCTGTCTCTGGCATGCTTTGCAACGTCCTAGGCATGCATGCAACGTCCTAGCATGCTTGGCAATTCCTCGGACGGAGTCCTAGGAGTCCCACACATGAAGGAAAACCTCTCACTTGCTGCCTTATAAGCTCTGAAGCGAAGGAAGTAGTGTACCATCAGTTTATAAAACTCCGTCCGAGGACGTTGCCTAACATGCCTAGGACGTTGCCATGCATGCCTAAGATGTTGCAAAGCATATTGAGGACGGCCTAGGACGTTGCCAAGCATGCCTAAGGTACCCACAATAAAAGGGACGTTGCCATGCATGCCCAGGACGTTGCCTTGCATGCCTAAGGTACCCACAATAAAAGGGCCAAATAACTAAACTGATGGTACATTACTTTCTTCGCTTCAGAGCTTATAAGGAAGCAAGTGGGAGGGGGGGGGTGGGTTTTCCTTTGATGTAGGACTCCTAAGACTCCGTCCGAGGACGTTGCCAAGCATGCATAGGACGTTGCCATGCATGCCTAGGACGTTGCAAAGCATGCCAAGGACGGCTTAGGACGTTGCCAAGCATGCCTAGGACGTTGCCTTGCATGCCTAAGGTACCCACAATATGATATTATGTAAGTACTAATAATACTCTAATTTTCTGTTAAATATTTCATTACATAGCATAATACAAACACATATATCTAAATGTCATGGAAAATATGATATTATGTAAAAAAGTTCAATCTTATAAAGTATATTACCAATTTTTCAACACTTGAAATTTAACACCTCAATGATTTTAGGCTTTGTTTTAAAAACAGGATTGGACTAGTCGGTTCAATCGAAAACCAATTTGGTTTGGTAAACTAGTCAAATTTGGTAAAAATCGAAAACTAGGACCAAAATCGGTTCTTTGATCATACTGGTCTTTAAAACCATTATTTTAGGGTCAAGTGGAAAAGGAAAAAAAAAAAAAAGAAAAAAGCGCAACCCAACCCTAAAAATATGAATATTTTTTTTCCTTAAGAATAAAATTGGGATAATTGTAGTCATCCATCATAATTATAGGATATTTGCAATGTGCACCCTATAATTCAAAATTTTAAACAACATCCTAAATCGAAAATGATTTGCTATATCCCGGCACACATCATCACTTTAGGGTGGATGAGTGGATGCTTTTAATTAAACCATATTAAAATGTAATTTAAATGATGAGTGATGGTACATTGATAACTCCAAAAAAAAAAAAAAAACACAAAAAAGATACAAAATTGATATACCAAGCTTTAGCCTAATATCTTCTTAAAAAAAAAATTAAATTAAATCTAATAATTTGGGATTATACAATTCAAATTCTAAGCCAATAGTTTATTAGAAAGATATTAGAAAGACAATTCCAAAAGATTTATTTGTAAATCTAAAAGTTGTTCTTTTATTACTTCACTAAATACATTATATCAGTTTGTAGAAATACGAGCAAAAAATTGTCAATCTTTCTAAAAAATTTAAATAAAAAATATTTAATACAAAAAATTTCAATTTTTATAACTATATATGACTTTTAAATATTATTCTAGAAAAACAATAATATAATACTTTGGATGACTAAAAATAAGAGAATATAAACCTATTAATCCTTTAAAAAATGTACTTACATGATTAGGAATTTTCAATTAATAATTTAATATATAGGAACAAATATATCTCTACTATATATAATAAGACTCAAATTCTTTGCCATCTACTTTTCACTATTCTCAAAACAACTCCTGTTGTTTAATTATTTGATATTTCAAAAAACAGAAGGACAATATAAGTATTTTGACAAATGATTAAAAAAATGGAATAAAATAAAAGAGAAGGAAAAAAGATATTCCAACTAAAATATCCCTTCAATACATCAAATCCCATACCACATTTATTTTATTCATAATTGTAACTACTAATAATTTAAATTTCTTTTAAAAAATTTCAAAGCTCTTCAACATCTAAACAGTTAGAATATTACACCCATGATTTTTATTTTTTAATTATTATTATTAAAAAGCTCTCAACAAATACATAACACATGCAATAGGATAGTTGTTGTTGATAATGTCGTCATCATCATCATTGTTTTCATCATAATTAATTTATATAATTGGAATAAGATTCTTTGGTATCTATTTTTTGCTATTTTAAAAAAAAAAAAAAATCTTATTGCTTAGTTCAAATTGTTTTTCCTAAAAAATGGTTAAAATAAAATTTGAAAAAAAAAAAAATTTAAGGTTAAGTAGTCAAATTGGTAAAAAAAACTTTTATGGTATGTTTGGATGACAAGATTTGGGCATTTGGATTTGGATTTAGGTGATTAGAATCCAAATAACTTGTTTGAAAAATTTTAAAAAGGTTAAGAATTTGGATTTGACAAATCCATCCAAAATTTTAAACCTTTAAAATGCTTGGATTTAAAATCTCTTGATTTAAAATCTATTAATTTAATATCCAAATCCAAATTCAAGTTCCCAAACACAACCATAACTATACCTAACTCCATATTGCATGTTTTTATTGATATTAATAACTATCTAAACATTCAAAACCTTTTTGCATTCTTACATTTACTTATTTTGAATAAAAAGAGAATCTCACAATAGATTTTTTTTTTTAAAATAAAATAAAAATCTCTTTAAGCATTAAAATCTAGACATTTTCACATTCATACATTTACTTATTTTGAACAAAAAGAGTATCTCACAATATATATTTAAAAAAAAAAATGTCTTTAAGCATGTGCATAACGGACGTGTGAGGCTAGTTATTTTTATTATACCTATCTTATATCTATATGAATATGATATATACCAAGTTTAACCATAATATTTAAAGTCCAATGTTAATAATTTTTTTGTAAAGATTTTTTTTGAGAGGTACAATAGAATTTCACAATTTGTGGTGTTTGCTCCATGATGATTGTTCTTTATCATCAAGCTAAGACACCAAACAAATTTTTGGTGTAAGTGGGGTCGAATTCTAGATTTTTTATTCAATAAGAAATTTTATCAGTTGAGTTAATTAAAATATATGTTATTATAAAGACATTTGAAAGCACTTTTAATAAATTTATTAAAAATATAAATGTTTGACTTTACTACTGTAAGTTCTTCAATTATACTTAATTATATCAAATTTGACTAAAATGAGCCACAAAAATTTCAATTCTTATTACCAAAGTTTTCCCCTCCCTTTTTTAACAAGTAAACATCAGATTTAAAATTATTATAATACTATAGATTAATAAATGAAGAAAATAGAAACCAATTTAATTGTCTAAATTTTTATTAAAAAATTACTTAAATTATTAGAAATTATTAATTAATAATGGGAACAATTATTATAATGGGTTTTCTAGGATTAAAAAAAAAAATTTATTTAACTCCACCGACCTTGATTTTTATTTTTTTAATTTGACGTGATAAAGAGGGATATTTCCACTTCCACCGACCCAATCAAAATAAAAGGACTCCCAATACCGAACGGAGTTCTCACCTTCTGTTTTCAATTTTCAAATCGTTCTCTATCTGTCTCTCTCTCTGGGTCTGAATTTGAATCGAAGAAGAAGAAGAAAGATTTCTCTCTCTCTCTCTCTGCGTGAAAGAGCAACAATCGGCTGACGTCTCCATCTTCCTTGATCGCTTGGAGTTCTCGCTCCAACTCAAACGCAAACGGAAACCCTAGAATTCAATCGAAGCCGAACAAGAATTTCTGATCTCCAAGTTGTCACAGCGAAAGAGGGATTTCTTTTGTTTGTTTGTCAATTAGGGTTTCCTTTTTTGAGAGACCCAAAGCCCTTTCCTTGAGAGATCCAAAGGTGCTTGTAAGTTGCTTACTATTACTATTAATCAAACCCCAATTTTGTATTTAGCATACCCACTTTTAGGGTTTTCATTATACCTCTATATCTCTTTGTAATTTTTCTATCAATTTGACTACTGATAATAGTTGTACCCTTTTTATATGTATCTGGGTTTTTAATTTTCTCTGTAATTCTTGAATATACGCCAAGCGAATTGTATTACATTGTTGTGGCCACAGGCTTTTTTTTTTTCATGAAATTAATGAATATTGATTGAATTTTCTGCCGTTTGTTAATTTTTTGTCGATATTCAGTATTTTTTTTTCCTTCTTATTTCTTGTTTGGGTAAATTTTAGTTACAACAATATTGTGAAAAGAGACCTTCATAATGGCAATGCCTAAATTGAATCAACTGCTACCGCCGCCTCCTAGGATTGGAATGTGGGAACCGATTTCGACTGCTCAGCCTGCTGAATTGGATATGAGTAGGACCCGGGAATTACAGAAGTTTATGGAGAATGCAGGGTTATACGAAAGTGGTGAAGAATCTCTGAAAAGGCAGGAGGTGCTGGGGAGGTTGGACCAAATTGTGAAAGCATGGGTCAAAAAGGTTACTGAGGCTAAGGGGTATAATGTAATAATTTAATATATAGGAACAAATATATCTCTACTATATATAATAAGACTCAAATTCTTTGCCATCTACTTTTCACTATTCTCAAAACAACTCCTGTTGTTTAATTATTTGATATTTCAAAAAACAGAAGGACAATATAAGTATTTTGACAAATGATTAAAAAAATGGAATAAAATAAAAGAGAAGGAAAAAAAATATTCCAACTAAAATATCCCTTCAATACATCAAATCCCATACCACATTTATTTTATTCATAATTGTAACTACTAATAATTTAAATTACTTTTAAAAAATTTCAAAGCTCTTCAACATCTAAACAGTTAGAATACTACACCCATGATTTTTATTTTTTAATTATTATTATTAAAAAGCTCTCAACAAATACATAACACATGCAATAGGATAGTTGTTGTTGATAATGTCGTCATCATCATCATTGTTTTCATCATAATTAATTTATATAATTGGAATAAGATTCTTTGGTATCTATTTTTTGCTATTTTCAAAAAAATATTCTTATTGCTTAGTTCAAATTGTTTTTCCTAAAAAATGGTTAAAAAAAATTTGGAAAAAAAAAAAATTTAAGGTTAAGTAGTCAAATTGGTAAAAAAAACTTTTATGGCATGTTTGGATGACAAGATTTGGGCATTTGGATTTGGATTTAGGTGATTAGAATCCAAATAACTTGTTTGAAAAGTTTTAAAAAGGTTAAGAATTTGGATTTGACAAATTCTTCCAAAATTTTAAACCTTTAAAATGCTTGGATTTAAAATCTCTTGATTTAAAATCTATTAATTTAAAATCCAAATCCAAATTCAAGTTCCCAAACACAACCATAACTATACCTAACTCCATATTGCATGTTTTTATTGATATTAATAACTATCTAAACATTCAAAACATTTTTACATTCTTACATTTACTTATTTTGAACAAAAAGAGTATCTCAAAATATATATTTAAAAAAAAAAAATGTCTTTAAGCATGTGCATAACGGACGTGTGAGGCTAGTTATTTTTATTATACCTATCTTATATCTATATGAATATGATATATACCAAGTTTAACCATAATATTTAAAGTCCAATGCTAATAATTTTTTTGTAAAGATTTTTTTTTTGAGAGGTACAATAGAATTTCACAATCTGATGTGTTTGCTCCATGATGATTGTTCTTTATCATCAAGCCAAGACACTAAACAAATTTTTGGTGTAAGTCGGGTCGAATTCTAGATTTTTTATTCAATAAGAAATTTTATCAGTTGAGTTAATTAAAATACATGTTATTATAAAGACATTTGAAAGCACTTTTAATAAATTTATTAAAAATATAAATGTTTGACTTTACTACTATAAGTTCTTCAATTATACTTAATTATATCAAATTTGACTAAAATGAGCCACAAAAATTTCAATTCTTATTACCAAAGTTTTCCCCTCCCTTTTTTAATAAGTAAACATCAGATTTAAAATTATTATAATACTATAGATTAATAAATGAAGAAAATAGAAACCAATTTAATCGTCTAAATTTTTATTAAAAAATTACTTAAATTATTAGAAATTATTAATTAATAATGGGAACAATTATTATAATGGGTTTTCTAGGATTAAAAAAAAAAATTTATTTAACTCCACCGACCTTGATTTTTATTTTTTTAATTTGACGTGATAAAGAGGGATATTTCCACTTCCACCGACCTTCTCTCTCTCTCTCTCTGCGTGAAAGAGCAACAATCGGCTGACGTCTCCATCTTCCTTGATCGCTTGGAGTTCTCGCTCCAACTCAAACGCAAACGGAAACCCTAGAATTCAATCGAAGCCGAACAAGAATTTCTGATCTCCAAGTTGTCACAGCGAAAGAGGGATTTCTTTTGTTTGTTTGTCAATTAGGGTTTCCTTTTTTGAGAGACCCAAAGCCCTTTCCTTGAGAGATCCAAAGGTGCTTGTAAGTTGCTTACTATTACTATTAATCAAACCCCAATTTTGTATTTAGCATACCCACTTTTAGGGTTTTCATTATACCTCTATATCTCTTTGTAATTTTTCTATCAATTTGACTACCGATAATAGTTGTACCCTTTTTATATGTATCTGGGTTTTTAATTTTCTCTGTAATTCTTGAATATACGCCAAGCGAATTGTATTACATTGTTGTGGCCACAGGCTTTTTTTTTCATGAAATTAATGAATATTGATTGAATTTTCTGCCGTTTGTTAATTTTTTGTCGATATTCAGTATTGTTTTTTCCTTCTTATTTCTTGTTTGGGTAAATTTTAGTTACTACAATATTGTGAAAAGAGACCTTCATAATGGCAATGCCTAAATTGAATCAACTGCCACCGCCGCCTCCTAGGATTGGAATGTGGGAACCGATTTCGACTGCTCAGCCTGCTGAATTGGATATGAGTAGGACCCGGGAATTAGAGAAGTTTATGGAGAATGCAGGGTTATACGAAAGTGGTGAAGAATCTCTGAAAAGGCAGGAGGTGCTGGGGAGGTTGGACCAAATTGTGAAAGCATGGGTCAAAAAGGTTACTGAGGCTAAGGGGTATAATGAAGAGATGGTGGAAGAAGCCAATGCTGTTATCTTTACATTTGGGTCTTATCGGTTGGGTGTGAACGGCCCAGGTGCAGATATTGACACGCTGTGTGTTGGGCCGAGGCATGTTACTCGGGAGGAAGATTTCTTTGGTGAGCTTCATAGGATGCTGGCTGAGTTGCCTGAAGTACAAGAGTTGCATCCTGTCACTGATGCTTATGTTCCTGTCATGAAGTTTAAGTTCGATGGGGTTTCCATTGATCTTCTTTATGCAAAGTTGGGGCTGTGGGTTATTCCTGATGATTTGGATCTTTCTGTGCCAACTTTGCTGCAAGATTTGGATGAGAAGAGTGTGCTTAGCCTTAATGGGTCTAGAGTTACTGATAAGATCTTGCATATGGTTCCTAATGTCCAGAATTTTCAGACGACATTAAGATGCATAAGATATTGGGCTAAACAGCGTGGCGTTTATTCGAATGTTGCAGGGTTTCTGGGTGGTATAAATTGGGCGATTCTGGTTGCTCGGATATGCCAGTTGTACCCAACTGCACTGCCTAGTTTGTTGGTTTCTCGGTTTTTCAAGCTGTATAGCCAATGGCGGTGGCCTAATCCTGTTTTGCTATGTCCCATTGAAGGAGGATCTTTGGTGCTTCCGTCTTGGGATCCTAGAAGAAATTTCAGAGACAGGAACGATTTAATGCCCATAATCACACCGGTATATCCTTGCATCAACTCCAGTTACAATGTGTCTTCAAGTACACTGTGTATTATGCAGCAAGAATTTCAGAGGGGAAACAATATTTGTGAGGCAATGGATGCAAGTGTGACTGGCTGGAATACTCTTTTTGAGCGTTTTCTTTTCTTTGAAGCCTATAAGAACTATCTGCAGATAGATATTACTGCTCGGAAGGATGTTGATTTAATGAATTGGCAAGGATGGGTTGAATCTCGGCTTCGTTTGCTGACTTCAAAGATTGAGAAAGATACAAGAGGGATGCTACAGTGCCACCCACATCCTGGTGAATGTTTGGACAAATCCAAACGATTCCATCGTTGTTATTTTATGGGCTTGCAGCGGAAACCAGGTGTTTGTGCTCAGGAAGGTGGACCGTTTGATATAAGGTTTACTGTTGAGGAATTTAAGAACATGGTGGGGATGTACACCTTTAAAAAGCCTGGGATGTGGATTGGCGTATGTCACATAAAACGCAATAATATTCCGCTGTTTGTCTTTCCTGGTGGAGTTAGGCCTGCTCGTCCGAAGAGAGTAGCCAGGGAAAATGGTGCTGCTGCTGAAGTTGATGAAGCTGGTGATGGAAAGAAGAGAAAAATAGATGAATCTATCACATGCCATAAATTGAGAAAATTTGATTCTGTGGCAGGGACTAAGAATACACCTTTGGCAGTGGAAGCTAAATTAGAGGATAGTTCAATCAGTGCAAGATGTCCTATTGAGGATTGTTCACAAAGTTGTTTAGGAAATGAAGGGTCTTTTAAATTTAGCCCACCAGTGGGAGCTTCATCTTCTGTCAGTGGTTCATCAAGCTCTACCGCAGTTGTGATCCTTGTTTCTGATATTGTTCCTGCTCCATCTGTGTGCCAGCAAGGTTCTTCCGAAGAACATGACAGATTTCAAGATGATGCACAATCAATGGGCGAAGTCAAACAAAATTTTGGTGAGGGAGCAAGGGTCGAGAATGAAGGGGTACGGCAAGGAGTGGCTACAGGGAGAGATTGCTCTAATATCTTCAGGAATGATGGAGGGGTAGAGGAACTTGAGCCTACTGCACCATCCTCTAATGTAGTACCTGCTTCATACGGTGCCCAGAAGCCACTTATCAAGTTTAATTTTACTTCCTTGGTTAGAGCAAACTGCTAGAGCAATACACTAAAATTCACTTGTCTTGTAAGTATTTTTCAAGGAATGAGTTCTTTATAGAGTGTCAGACTTCATTCTTTTTTTTTATCCCTCCATTGATGACATCTGCAAAGATGGGCTTTGTATTTTTTCTTTTTTTTTGGAGGTGGCCTGGTTGCTATAGTGGAAGTTTGCAGTTTATAACACAGGCTTCTTTCCTTTACAGACCTCATGTATTGAAATTAATTTTTAGTGAATGAATTCAGTTTTAGAGATTCTGACTCCTCTCTCTCTCTCTCTCTCTCTCAACATGAGCTGTTTCTTTCCCTCCTTTCGATATATACATTTGTTGAGGTGGAAGTTGTTGGTGATAATAATGGCGATTGTGTTCTGTAATAGATCTGCTTCAATTTGGCTGTTGAGAGTATTAATAATTGAATTTGGACAATTGAAACCTGGTTACTTATTGAATTCTCAATTCTGCGATTTCATTCTTGAGAAATGTTTTCATGAAGCTTCTTGAATGTTAATTCTGAATGTACACAGAATCAAATTGGTTTGCATGGCAATTAGGTGATCTGTGTACGTTTAGAAAAATTTTCTCTTGTGCATTTTTTGCCCAGTTGTCTTAACTTGGATTACTTACAGATATTTCCCCAATCTGCTTTGCTTTTCATTTTAAGAAAATAAATTGAATGGTATGGAAAATTGAAAATTGAATACAAGTAAAGCATACTAATTTTTTCTGGAATTTCATAATTAATGGGAATTGGAAACTACCTTCAAAATCGTGTTAGTCTGGTCCTTTATAGTTAACAAGATGTGGCAGTAGGTTATCTTCTATTTTCCTCCTTTTTCTGGCAAATGGGGAAATACTATAGTGTCAGTCATGGGGGTGTTCAAGAACTAGCGTGAAGCCGCCTGTTGTGTGATAATTTTTTTAGGTGGTCTCATTAAATTTATTTTTTGCAATTTGGACTAATTTAATAAATAATAATGTATTTTATAAACCATATTTTCATTTATTATAGGAATAACAACAAATATAATATAAATAATTTATGTCGTACAAAAATAAAAATAATACAATTTTTTTTTACAAGAATTCAACAGGCATGTTATCGAAAATACTACAATTCCAGGAAAACTAGGTGTACAGCCTACCCTTTTTAACAGAGAATATAGATATGAAAAAAAAAAGGTAACCCCCCGGCCTTAAATTTTTAGTAAAAGTTTAATCCTAATTTTTTCTGCCCTACCATCCAAAACACCAAAAATGTATCTAAAAAATTTAATAAAATTTAACAAAACTACAACTAAAAAAAAAAAAGAAAAAAAGAAAGGAAAAATAAAACCCACATCAAAGTCAAACTCATTCTCCCAAATATATAGAACATGTTAGATGTGATGTAATGAAGCCAAATATCCAATGCATAATCAAATTCAAAATTTTCAATAAGGCTTTGAAATCACGCAATAGAAATATGTGGTTGTTCCCTAGCGTATGTGGTTGTTCCCTAGCGAAAATGTTGGTTGTAACTTTATACATGATGATTGTAACTCTTTTTCCTTAACAATATATAAATAAATAAATAAATAATCAAGAGTACAATTCCAAAGGGAAAAAATTGAGAAATTTTTTGAAAAAAAGAAGATTTAAAAAAAAGAAAGAAGTATTGTGTAAATACTATCATAATCTAATCTAACATTTAATCCAACATTTGAATAATAAATAGATAAATAAATAATTTTAACCAAAAAATTAAAATTTTTTTTCTTAAAAATATCAAAGAATACACTAATAATATGAGGAAGAGGAAGAGGAAGAGCGATGTAAAATATTCGTAGACATTTAAAACAATTACTCAAGCATCTTGAAACATCATATAACAAAGACGTAATAGTTTGCTGCTAATTTGTTAAACAAAATATTTACAAATAGTGAAAGAAAATTGCAGAGACCTTTTTTTTCAACTGTACAAATAGTTCTTCATTATATTGTCCACACCATCCTGTTATTTTCCAAATAAACTAAAATTTGACAACAATACAAAATTCGACATATTATAATTTGATTTTTTTCCCAAATCATGTCAACAAAAACACAATTGATTAAGAGCATTTAGTATTGTAAATAAAGTGATTAAAAAAAAAAAAAAACTTACATGAAGGAACACATGTGAATTTGTCAGTAATAGGATAATGGAGGTACAAACTTGATCTAGTAGGAGATCTATAACATACTTGATTCAGACCCCTCTTGTGGGGCAATTGTTAGGTTTTATCTTTTCAACAATCAATGATTAAGTAAGACTTGTAAATACCTTTTTAAAGACAATTTAAAAAAATTATTTTTTATTCTTCATTAATTTTAATTTTCAGTTATAAACATAAATTAAAGTAGATGAAATGTAAATGTGAAATTATATGTAAAGTTAAAATTGCCTAAAATAAATTTTTAAAGTCAATATATTTATATATTTAATATTATAAAAAAAATTAAAGTTAAAAAATGAATAAGAAATAGAATAATGATGTCACCAATGATGTGGCAGATGAAGTGGCTCAATAGGAGTATAGTAACAATTAATGTTACGCTTCATTTTTTAAATATATATAAATTTGTTTAATTAATTGAATACAAGTGACTTATGTAGAAGTAATTGTCCAATAATAAATTACTTCAATAAAATATGTCAAAAATTTTCATGGTTTAGAAATTGGACTAGATCGATCGATTGAACTGTTTTAACCAGGAATCGGACACAAAATTGGTCTGGTAAAAGCCGATAGTTCAGCCATGAAAACTGCATGTTGAATCGGTAAAAATTAAGAACTGGACCCATTTTCGGTTCTTTGAATGTTCAGTTTTTTAAAATCATAGAAATTGTGTTTTTAGACTTTTTGATATATGCTATACGCTGAATTTGTACTCTTATGTGATGTAGAACAGATTGTCATGACATTTCTAGACTCTCATGCACGCCTGAAATCATTGTGCTAGGCAAAAATGCACTAGTGGAGATCATGGGTCTTAGAATTGGAATTGCTTGAAATTTGGCAGGCTGAAGTGAAATGGCCTTCTAGCAATAACCATGGCTTAGCCATGAGGTACACCCTAGAAATGACGAATTCCTTCATTTAGGTCCAAAAACTGCGATTTTTCCATTTATAGTAGCTTTTGTTTCCTTAATAATTTTTTTTGCTCAAAAGTCATAATAAAGTCTTGCTTGTTTTGGGACGACCCTTAAGGTCAATAGTTTATGATTTTGCATTTAATTCAAATTTTCCATTTTTGGTAAATTTCGGTATTTTGTTACCTAATCGCGTAATTAGTGTGAATTAGGGTTTTAGATGTATTTATATGTTTTGTAGCCGTCAAAGGTAGATTAGATTATTATCAATAAAATGACAAAGTTTTTTTAAAATTTTTCTCTAATGGATTCTAGTTTATCTCCTTGTAGATTCAGGGAACCCCTTGTAGACTCAAGGTTTACTACCTAGGAATTAACAGTTTAATTTCTGTTTATCAAAGAGAGCATTATGTGTGTTTTTTTAAGGCTTCTGAGACATAATTATAAGTGTCTAAAATCATGTATAGTGTACCCTTAGATCCTAGCTGCCAACCCCTAGATAATTACTCTTGTTTCAAGTGTTGGTTTTGTATTTTTCAATAAAGAGAGCCTATAAACACAGAAAATTCACATTCACTTATATGACAAATCGATAGTAGTAAGTAAAAAAGTGATGTCAATAGTGAATCTAAATAAGAACTAATAAAA
Organism: Quercus suber; assembly: GCF_002906115.3. Lineage (NCBI taxonomy): Eukaryota > Viridiplantae > Streptophyta > Magnoliopsida > Fagales > Fagaceae > Quercus > Quercus suber. The sequence goes on along the minus strand of NW_027069772.1, from coordinate 688,935 downwards.
TCTTGCAAACTCAATTGTTGTTAAAAATATTATGATTTTATTAGTGTATATAGCATTGCTCTTCAATAAATTCACATTAGTATACAACCAACGTTTACTTAAAGAATAATTCTAATGACACATTTAATTTCACAATTTACTGACTCATGCAACTTTGAATATTGGTCATTTTTTACCCATATATGCCTGTTACTTTTCGTTAAACGCTCATAATTACAAACAAGTTATGGAAATTGGGCGTGCAAGTGCATGTATCCCATTACTTAAAGAAAAAAAAAAAAAGAAAAAAAGGGAAAAAAGAAAAAAAGTCAACATCCTAGAATAGTTACTACGATGCCACGCTGACACGTGTGGAAGCCCAAAATCTGACTAAATTGGGCCTTCTAGTTACGAATCAACTGATCCCACATTGTCTAGTTACACAAAGCTATCTATGTTTATAAGCAAGAGCGAAAGTACAAGGCTTGTCCCTTCGGGGACATCCGATAAAATTGGAACGATACAGAGAAGATTAGCATGGCCCCTGCGCAAGGATGACACGCATAAATCGAGAAATGGTCCAAATTTTTTTCTTTCCCTAATCCTTGCGTGAATTCAGCTTCACTGTCTTCTTCGTTCTTTTTTGCACTTTCTGCTTCTTTACATGCGTTTTGGAGTCTTGCTCAACAGGTTAGCCCAGACTTCTTCTCATAATTCTTTTAGGGAGAGTTTGAATCTTTGATAGTCGTTATACTTCAATATTAAAGCTTTAAAATAGAAAACTTTTTTAGAACTGTTGAAGCTTATTAATAATTCATACCTTCTGGATTCGCTATAGTTTTGGTGGTTGACTTAGATATTACCACAATCATATTCCAGATTTTCGTTGAATTACATTTGCTGAGTTAGAGCTTCTCTTCACTGTTGTAATAAAGTTTACTGTTAAAACTCATAAAATGATAAAATTCTTTAAGTTTAAAACATTGGTAAAGCTGCAAATGTTTAACTACGAAAATTTTATCCAATTATTGTGTAATCATGACATGAGAGCAAAAATAAAACCCCAATTTGCAGTTTTGGCCTAAGTACAGAAACAGAGGGAATGATGACATTATTGATCATTGGCCCGTAAAACACATGATCACTTCTCTGGCTTTCATTGAAATTTGAAATTAAGCAAACTGATGGATGGAGTTACTCTGCCTTGAATGTCATAGAGTGACCATAGGCTAAGCCATTGCCATAGCTTGTCATTGTGCAATGCTGAATGCTTGTCACTGCTCGGGTCCACACTGTGAAATTTCCAAAATACAAAGTCATTAGTGCCCCCCCACTAGGAGCTCGAGAGTCCAGGGTATAGGTTAAACCCTTTGTGCGAATTGGGGTCGTTTAGGATGCCAGAGTGACCACCCAAGATAGCCTCAATTGTTGCTTTGCCTTCAAAAACTTACTAATGTTTGGAGTTTATGCAGTTCACTAACCTTGTGACAGAACATAGCAAAATTTAATGCTAAGTGACCATCTAACTATCTAAGGTTAATATAAACTTTTTATGTTATCTAAACATCTGTTTGGGATGTTCTAGTTGATGGTGTTTTCATAGGTAGTCAATGTCAATCTAAGCTCTTCACAATTCATTGGTGCCACTGGTGCTACAGGTAGTTTTAGTGTGTGAGCTCCATTTGGGCATAGATATAAGTTTCATTGTTACAATCGAACTCTCTATACTAGAAGTTTCATATGTACAATTGCTAGTTCTTACTATCACTCTCTAAGGATTTCCTTTAGTCAGTTGTTTTTGTAGCTGGGGTGGTGCAATCATTTTTAAGAAGCTGCTGAAGAATTATTTTGACAGAGCTGAGGACATCAATTAGGCAAAATTTGTCAACAACTTGAAGATAAAAAAAAAAAAAAAAAAAAAAAAAAAAAAAAAGCTTTGAGGGGTTCTGAGCCCAACTGCTTTGCCTTTTATGTTAAGGTAGATGCTTTAAGGCAGTACTGTGGTATTTAATGTTTCTACCGTATCATTCTTTTGTAATTTTCTTGTTTTTATGTTCAATAAAATTTTTTCAGTTTGGAAAAAAAGAAAAAGAAAAAGAAAATAAAGAAAAAGAAAAAAAGAAAAAGAAATTATATTCAGAATGGCAATAGCCTAACTCCTAAGTTTTGGGTTGCTAAACCCATTTGAAACAAATATTTTGCCTCCTATAATGATGTGAAATTCCTTATTTTGGATCTCTTCCAAAGCTAATTTTGAGGCACTTCCATATTGCCTTATGGTAAATCACGAATTATGTATTCTTATTCCTAGAGATAGATGCATGGGGAGTGTTGGTGGGGATGAATAAATATATAGGGCATCACAAAGATGTCAATTAAATCCCATATAAACTTTTATTCCTATATATTTATAAAAAAAAAAAAAAAAAATTCTTATATGGTAGGCAGGGGCGGCACATAGTGGCTTGGGGAGCCTCGGCCCCTNATTTACTAACAATGAAGAGTTGGAATCTACAGCTGTGTGCCAATGAGCACCAGATATGGTTTTTATTTGTTCTGGAGCAAGAATGAAATGATGATTTTTGCGGCCATATTTGTTGAAGAATATTCAAAGTCTGGATTCTCAAATAGATACTTGAAGAAAAATTTGTGATTTTTTATCTAACTTCTCTTAATCCTAGAAAGAATTCACTTGAGAAGCTGAAGGAAGATGTAAGTTGAAAATGTTTGCCTACGGTGACTTTGCTATGAAAGAGGAATGGATACTGACTTTTGATTGCATCGATGCTTTGCACACATAAACTTACTTTAAATTTTATTGTAAAGCAGTGGAATGATATAATTTACAAGTACCTAGTTGCAGTTGTTAATTAAAACCTAATTAGATGTGATTAGAATGATAACTGTTACTCAATGTGAACTTCCTTTGTGTTCTACACATGGGCTTTGAGGGGTTTCTGAGCCCAACTGCTTTGCCTTTTATGTTAAGGTAGATGCTTTAAGGCAGTACTGTGGTATTTAATGTTTCTACCGTATCATTCTTTTGTAATTTTCTTGTTTTTATGTTCAATAAAATTTTTTCAGTTTGGAAAAAAAGAAAAAGAAAAAGAAAATAAAGAAAAAGAAAAAAAGAAAAAGAAATTATATATCAGAATGGCAAATAGCCTAACTCCTAAGTTTTGGGTTGCTAAACCCATTTGAAACAAATATTTTGCCTCCTATAATGATGTGAAATTCCTTATTTTGGATCTCTTCCAAAGCTAATTTTGAGGCACTTCCATATTGCCTTATGGTAATCACGAATTATGTATTCTTATTCCTAGAGATAGATGCATGGGGAGTGTTGGTGGGGATGAATTAAATATATAGGGCATCACAAAGATGTCAATTAAATCCCATATAAACTTTTATTCCTATATATTTAAAAAAAAAAAAAAAAAATTCTTATATGGTAGGCAGGGGCGGAGCCACATAGTGGCTTGGGGGAGCCTCGGCCCCTGAAAAAAAAAAAAAAAAAAAAAAAAAATTTCCATTAGAGTAAGTAGAAAAAAAAAAAATTGGGCTCCCCAATATTGGACAGCTGGTCCCCCCATGCCCAATTCTCAACTATTCTCCCAAATCTAGCTCAAATATTCTCCCAAACCTAGCTTTAGTTTTAGGCCTTATCACCTTATGTACTCCAAATAAAATAAGCTGATCCGCTCAAGTCCAAACACTAAAAACAAAACTTCACTTTCTTTTTATCTCAAAAAATTCACCCACTAACCCACAGAATCCTTTTCTTTACTTCTTATTCTTTTGTTTTGTCTTCTTTGATACACTTTCATTTGCACTGGTACCGTTGCCTACTTACCAGCCCCCAAAACTCCAGTCCTCTATACTCACAGTTCAGGAAAAAAAAAAAAAAAATCTTGACCAATTTTTTCTTTCTTCATCAGTTTTAGTTTTGAAACTTGGTGACTGGAGAGTTTTCTTCTCTTTCTTAAGCATTAGACATTCATCTCTTTTTAGTGTCTTTTTTTTTTTTTTCTCAACTATCTATACCTAAATATTTACATGCTCTTTATATTTTCATAGATTTTTAGAGAAATAAATGATTGAAGGCATGGGGAGATTGTTTGTGATGAGTCTTGAAAGGAAGATCTAAAGTTGGAGGCAGTCAGGTAGAGGCAGTAGGCATTGCCACACGGGTGACCTATTTTTGCAATTTGTGAAGACAAAGTTTCTAAGGTAAAATTGTTTTGATTTATTACCTATTTTTGATTAGTTAGATATCATGTGGCTGTGGATGTGGTTGTGGGTGTTGTTAAATTGTTTGGTTTATGTTGTGTACCAATACTTGTGTGTTTAATTTTTGTTTTTATTTGAGGGGTTATTATTAATTAAAGTCGTATTAAAAATGGGTTGTATGTTTAAATTATAGTAGAAATTTTGTTTTTTCTTGAGTATGAACAACATCCATATAACTTAGTAAAAATTTCTAATTAAAATTTTATTTTTTAAACTTCTTTTTAGGTTAATTTTTGAGTCATATTCTTAAAGCTTAAAGAATTATGAGCAAACAAAAAACAATTGATGCATTCTTTAAGAAAAAAAATGTTAGCAATTCAGAAATTAGGACACTTGTGGATATAGGAACAAATGTTGATACTTCAATGCCAGATGAACACCCTAACCCCTCCAAATGTTAAAGAATTCAATCTGAAGAGATAGGTCGTGATCTAGGATCACGTAAACAAATATGTGAATTCTCTATCAATAAACAAGATGAAATCCGATGAGCTTATCTCAAAAAAGGTCCATATCAACCTAAAAATATAGATTATCCATACAATGGTGATACTCATCGTCGTCGATTTCAACCTTCATGGTTCGAATCGGCCCTCCCATGTAAAAATTCCTGGCTACGTCCCTGATGGTAGGAGTGATTTTTTTAATTAAGTGAAAAAAATGGTGCAACACAATAAGCCTCGAGACAATTTTTGCCATAATTTATTAATTAAAAAAAAATAATAATAGGCCAATGTAAAAATAATTGCCCACCACTCACGATAAATTTCTTTAATAAATTGCAGAAAAAATTGTGATAAACTTCGTGTGTGTGTGTCTGTGATTATTGATAATCTATATATTACTAAAAGCTGAAGTGTAGCGTTTAATGTTGTTGCGCTCACGTTGCACCACGTCAGCGGCCATGTCATTCCAATCTTTTTTTTTTCTTTTAATTTGTCCTACAATTTAAAAATGGTTTTTACAAATTTTAGAATAATAGTAATTCTGTAGAATAAATCCCAGCCCTATAATAAATCTCAGCCCATTTCTTATCTATTTACTTCCACTATCAAGCCCAACCCAAGGCATTTTCAGCTTAAAGGAAAAACAAAAAGTTAGAAACCATGGAAGGTGGAACCCTAAAGGGTTTTGCGTTTTGAAACAGAAAGTTTGAAAAATATAACGTGGAACCTGAAGGGTTTTGCGTGAGAACAAAAAGAGTTTGAAAAATACAACATCATATTGGCTAGCTGCAAAGAGTCTGAAACCATGAAGGAAAACAAGGACTAAAACCATGAAGGCCAGGAAAATCTTGACCACGAAGTCGTTCCGAATTTTGAAGAGGAAAATATGGAGTACCACGATGAAGGTGTTGCAGACGATGATATTGGCATCCACCATGATACAAATACGACCACAACTTACAGACCTCCTGCTGAGTCATTCTACGAAAATACTTGGGAAAATATGGTTGATCCTTCACGTCTTCAGATACCATTTGTTTCTACTTGGGAAGATGGGATGAATTTTTGTAAAGGATTGACTTTTGCAAATAAACAGGCGGTGAAGCGTGCATTGACAATATACGCAGCAAGTCATAATAGAAATTTTAGAAGAAATAGAGAGAGAGACGCTGAGGTGAGCGACTGAGAGAGAGAGAGTCGAGAAGAAATAGAGAGAGAGACGCTGAGGTGAGCGACTGAGAGAGAGTGAGTGAGATAAGACGAGAGAGGGTTAGTGAGAGTGGAGAGTGGAGAGTGACTGTGGGACTTGGGTTTAATTTGAAAATATCCTATTAAAACTCGACTTTCAGAGAGTCGAGGTCCAGGTGGCGCCACGTCAACGCCAGATGGCGTCTACGTGGAACTCGAGTTTTAGAAACTCGAGTTTTATGTGGATGCCACGTGGTATCAGGCCACGTCAAACCATAAAAATCGACCCTCAAAAAGTCGAGGTCTGAGCGCAAAATTCGAGTTTCTAAGACTCGAGGTGTTAGTAATGTATATTGTTTGCAAACCGAGCTAACTAACTAAATAGTTGGCTAATTATGGGTAATTACCCATTTCGTCCATTGGAACGATACGAGAAGATTAGCATGGCCCCTGCGCAAGGATGACACGCATAAATCGAGAAATGGTCCAAATTTTTTTTTTTTCTTTCCCTAATCCTTCCGTGAATTCAGCTTCACTGTCTTCTTCGTTTTTTTGCACTTTCTGCTCAACAGGTTAGCCCAGACTTTTGCTCATAATTCTTTAAGGGAGAGTTTGAATCTTTGATAGTCGTTATACTTCAATATTAAAGCTTTAAAATAGAAAATTTTTTTAGAACTGTTGAAGCTTATTAATAATTCACACTTTCTGGATTCGCTATAGTTTGGTGGTTGACTTAGATATTACCACAATTATATTCCCGATTTTCATTGAATTACATTTGCTGAGTTAGAGCTTCTCTTCACTGTTGTAATAAAGTTGGCTGTTAAATCTCATAAAATGATAAAATTCTTTAAATTTAAAACATTGGTAAAGCTGCAAATGTTTAACAACGAAAATTTTATCCAATTATTGTGTAATCATGACATGAGGGCAAAAATAAAACCCCAATTTGCAGTTTTGGCCTAAGTACAGAAACAGAGGGAATGATGACATTATTGATCATTGGCCCGTAAAACACATGATCACTTCTCTGGCTTTCATTGAAATTTGAAATTAAGCAAACTGATGGATGGAGTTACTCTGCCTTGAATGTCATAGAGTGACCATAGGCTAAGCCATTGCCATAGCTTGTCATTGTGCAATGCTGAATGGTTGTCACTGCTCGGTTCCACACTGTGAAATTTCCAAAATACAAAGTCATTAGTGCCCCCCCCACTAGGAGCTCGAGAGTCCAGGGTATAGGTTAAACCCTTTGTGAGAATTGGGGTCGTTTAGGATGCCAGAGTGACCACCCAAGATAGCCTCAATTGTTGCTTTGCCTTCAAAAACTTACTAATGTTTGGAGTTTATGCAGTTCACTAACCTTGTGACAGAACATAGCAAAATTTAGTGCTAAGTGACCATCTAACTATCTAAGGTTAATATAAACTTATAAACTTTTTATGTTATCTAAACATCTGTTTGGGATGTTCTAGTTGATGGTGTTTTCATAGGTAGTCAATGTCAATCTAAGCTCTTCACAATTCATTGGTGCCACTGGTGCTACAGGTGGTTTTAGTGTGTGAGCTCCATTTGGGCATAGATATAAGTTTCATTGGTACAATCGAACTCTCTATGCTAGAAGTTTCAAATGTACAATTGCTAGTTCTTACTATCACTCTCTAAGGATTTCCTTTAGTCAGTTGTTTTTGTAGCTGGGGTGGTGCAATCATTTTTAAGAAGCTGCTGAAGAATTATTTTGACAAAGCTGAGGACATCAATTAGGCAAAATTTGTCAACAACTTGAAGATATATAATAATAAAATAAAATAAATAAATAAATAAAAACGAAAAGAAAAGAAAAAGAAGTGAAATGGGTTATAACTTGGAAGTAGATTTGCATGTAAATGTTCATTATGTTGTCCATACTGATGAAGGTGTGATGTGCCATATTTCCTCAAATAATTTAAGATTCTGATTTTCTTTTTCAACGAGGAAGGAAATATAATGATAGTTTAATACATATATGAATGTAGAAAGAAACTATAAGATCCCTTGGTTTCCCATCCTGCAGATAGAGCAACCTTTCCAGAGTTTTAGTGATTTGTTTTTGTTTGTTTGTTTGTTTGTTTGTTTTTTTTTTCCTTACAGTATTGATTGTTGGCTCATTAGTCTTCCTTTTATATTTTTTGTTCATATTTTGTTGGCAGTTTTCTTTTGTACAAACAGTGCAATGCCTCCATGTAGTCAACAACTGTTACAACCTTACAAGCTTACAGCATACATCAAACCCTAACCATGTGGAGTAAACAAATTAGGCACATGCGTAGCCAATTGCCAATTTGTTTGATGAGGAATTTATCCACCACAGGTGCATACAATACTGTGGAGTTAGTCTTTCTCTTGATATGCTTCAAATTTCAGTTGGATGAGCCCTTTCCATCCTTGCTCGGAAAGTAGTTGCACATTAACTTCCCATGATGTCCTTTAAAGTGGAAAACCTCAGACCCTTCAGATGTTGAAGCATTTTCAGCAGTAAGATTATTGGAAATTCGGAACAGTTTTCACCCCCTGGAGCAAGGTTGAACTTAATTATGAAAGGTTATGGTTCATGTAATTCCTATTGGCTTTGAAAATCTGGTTGATTTTGCCACCATTTCCTACTCTATGGCATGGCCATTTACTAACAATGAAGTGTTGGAATCTACAGCTGTGTGCCAATGAGCACCGGATATGGTTTTTATTTGTTCTGGAGCAAGAATGAAATGATGATTTTTGCGGCCATATTTGTTGAAGAATATTCAAAGTCTGGATTCTCAAATAGATACTTGAAGAAAAATTTGTGATTTTTAATCTAACTTCTCTTAATCCTAGATAGAATTCACTTGAGAAGCTGAAGGAAGATGTAAGTTAAAAATGTTTGCCTACGGTGACTTTGCTATGAAAGAGGAATGGATACTGACTTTTGATTGCATCGATGCTTTGCACACATAAACTTACTTTAAATTTTATTGTAAAGCAGTGGAATGATATAATTTACAAGTACCTAGTTGCAGTTGTTAATTAAAACCTAATTAGATGTGATTAGAATGATAACTGTTACTCAATGTGAACTTCCTTTGTGTTCTACACATGGGCTTTGAGGGGTTTCTGAGCCCAACTGCTTTGCCTTTTATGTTAAGGTAGATGCTTTAAGGCAGTACTGTGGTTGACTTTGCTATGAAAGAGGAATGGATACTGACTTTTGATTGCATCGATGCTTTGCACACATAAACTTACTTTAAATTTTATTGTAAAGCAGTGGAATGATATAATTTACAAGTACCTAGTTGCAGTTGTTAATTAAAACCTAATTAGATGTGATTAGAATGATAACTGTTACTCAATGTGAACTTCCTTTGTGTTCTACACATGGGCTTTGAGGGGTTTCTGAGCCCAACTGCTTTGCCTTTTATGTTAAGGTAGATGCTTTAAGGCAGTACTGTGGTATTTAATGTTTCTATCGTATCATTCTTTTGTAATTTTCTTGTTTTTATGTTCAATAAAATTTTTTCAGTTTGGAAAAGAAAAAAAAGAAAAAGAAAAAAAAGAAAAAGAAATCATATATCAGAATGGCAAATAGCCTAACTCCTAAGTTTTGGGTTGCTAAGCCCATTTGAAACAAATATTTTGCCTCCTATAATGATGTGAAATTCCTTAATTTGGATCTCTTCCAAAGCTAATTTTGAGGCACTTCTATATTGCCTTATGGTAATCACGAATTATGTATTCTTATTCCTGGAGATAGATGCATGGGGAGTGTTGGTGGGGATGAAATTAAATATATAGGGCATCACAAAGATGTCAATTAAATCCCATATAAACTTTTATTCCTATATATTTAAAAAAAAAAAAAAATTCTTACATGGTAGGAGTGGTTTTTTTTAATTAAGTTAAAAAAATGGTGCGACACAATAAGCCTCGAGACAATTTTTACCATAATTTATTAATTAAAAAAATAATAATAAGCTAATGCAAAAATAATTGTCCACCACTCATGATAAATTTCTTTAATAAATTGCGGAAAAAATTGTGATAAACTTCGCGCGTGCGTGTGTCCGTGATTATTGATAATTTGATATAAAACTTAAAACGCCCCGAATAATATTCTTGATGGTTTTGTGTTTTTAACGAAATTGTAGTAGTAGAGTAGCTAGTAGACTACAAAAAAGTAACATAACCCGACGTTTATTTTGTTTTTTTTAGAAAGTCTTAGCACCGTAGAATAGTTACTAGAATGTCACGCCAACACGTGTGTAAAACCAAAAGCCAACCAAAAACCAACTAAATTGCGGAAACCAACTAATCCCACATCGTTTAGTTACACGAAGCTATCTATGTTTATAAAAAAGAGCGAGAGTACAAAGCTTGTCCCTTCGGGGACATCCGATAAAATTGGAACGATACAGAGAAGATTAGCATGGCCCCTGCGCAAGGATGACACGCATAAATCGAGAAATGGTCCAAATTTTTTTCTTTCCCCAATATTTCCCAAACCCCCACGTGTGAATTCTTCCATGGCTTCCACTGTCTTCTTCGTTCTGGTAAGCTGAAATTTTTAGCTCACACTTATTTTGGATTCTCGTTATGTCATTTTGTAGGGTTTCTATTGTAGAATTATTGAAACCCTTCTGAAATTTGATCCAGATTTTACCATTGAAATTGGGTTTGATATTTTTGGAAAATTTAAATTTTGAGTCTTTCATAGTTTTCATACTTTAATATTAAGCTTTTTCTTTTAATTATTTTTTTAAACTGTTGAAGCTTGTGAGGCATTCCAAATTTTGGATTTGCAATAGTTTTTTGTGGGTAGCTTGGATATTAGCACAATAATATTCCAGAATTTGATTGAATTTCATTTGCTGAGTTAGAGCTTCTTTTGATTATTTTAATGATGTTTGTAGCACAAAGAAGTTGCACAGGGATTGCTGCTAGGACCTCCATCAGCATCATGTGGGACCTGAGAATTGCTCTTAGACTAGAATAGAACTTCATCAGGTGAATTTCAATCATTTTGAAACTATAATCTCCTTTTATGAAGTTTGATTGTACAAAAGGACACAATTCTTTTCATTTAAAATAGGGGTAAAAATGCAGTGTTACAAATGAAAACTTTGTTCAATTATTTGCTTAATCAAATCATGACCCAAATAGCAACTCCAATTGGCACCTTTGGCCTTAGTCCAGAGAAAGGGCAAATGGTGATAATATCAATAGCAGCCCGTAAAATGTATGATCAGTTCTTTGGTTCTCATTGAAGCTAACCAAATTGATTGGAGTTACACTTGAATCTGCCATGAATGTTATAAGCGATTATAGCCATTTACATAGCTTATCATTGTAAAATTCAAAATGGTCGTCGTTCCTCAGCTTGGATCCACACTGTGAAAATTTTCAAAATACAAGTCACTATGGTAGTGGTGGTCAGGATTCCAGAGGTAGCATTTGAGAGGATCTCTCAATTACTGCTCTGCCTTCAGGAACCGAGTTGTGTTTGGAGTGTACGTATTTCACAGTCCCAATGACAGAACATTGCTGCTGTGGAGATTGCATTGACTTGGCTCTTCATTTAGTAGAATCACTCATTGGAGTTTAACGAAATGCTGCCCACCTGAAATCTACTGTTCACACCAGCAGGTTGTGTGCCATTGAATTTGCAAATTTTTGTATTAAATGACCACTTAAGTAATTTAAACACTTTGTGAAAGGATCACCTCCAATTCAAAATCCTACAATTCCCTTTAATTTTTAGATAGAAGAAAGAAATGTGGCATTTAAAAAATCCAATGATCTTTAAAATCACATGTAATCCGCATGTGATCAAATAAATGTCACATGTCATAAATTTGACTAAAAATTGGAGGGAATTGGAGGATTTAGATAGGAGGGGATCTTTTGTCACAGACCTTTGTTCGTTATTTAAACATTTGATTTGGAATTTCTTGTTTGATGGTGTTTTATGCTGTGGATAGTCATTATAAGCTCCAGATGAATTTTATGCTACTTGTAGTACGAGTGGTTTTAGTGTGTGAACTCCATTTGGACATAGATATAAGTTTACAGTTTAAATTTCAAACTTACTCTATAGGCTAGAAATTTGTTAGGTATGAGTGCTAGTCTTGACTAAAATGCTTTAAGAATTTTCTTCTCTTTTATATTTTATATTTTTTTGGATAAGTCCTGCTTTAAGAATTTGCTTTAATCGATTGATTGTCTGGCCATGGTGGTGCAAACATTTTAAGATGTTGATGCAGAGTAACATTGACAAAGCTGAGGTAATCAATTGGATAAATTTTGTCAACAACTTTAAAGGATAGAAAAGGAACAGGTGAATAGATAGATGAAATTAATGTTCAGCTACACAATACTATGTGTTTAGTTTGATGAAAATTTTGAAGTAGATTTTCTTGTCAAGGTTCATGATGTTGACTATACTCATGAAACAAAAGGAGCCTCTCAATTTGCTTTGGAATGAAGAGAGTCCATTTCATGGGAAATATGTAGTAGTTAACAAATCTAAAGCTAAATGAAGTGTAAATCAGTTATCATTCCTTATTTGGTGGAATGACATTTTAAATTATGTGGAGCTCATGTACACTCTTAGATTCTCTAAATCAGAACCATGAATGAGGCAAATAAAGAGGATCCTGATATGCTGATGAAGGGGTGATTTGCCTAATTTCCTTAGGTTACTTAAGACATTGATTTTTTTTTTTTTAAGAGGAAGAAAAATTATGATAGTTCATCTTCTTCTCTCTCTCCGAAATTATTGAATGAGAAGAACATGAACCAAAACTCTTCAGAAAGTCTTCCTACAAAGTAGAGCCATATTTATACATGCAGTTAACTTGACTAAAAGATAACCAGACACATAACCCATCTCCACCATTTTTATTTGCGTTTGAATTTGAGTTATCAACAAAACATACCCAGCAGAGTTCAGAGATTTAATTATATATTGAGTTTTAGAAAATATACCAAATGGCTAGATTTCAACGGCGTTCATGGATGGCGTTTCTGGCTTCGTCACAGCAAGTAGCAGAGTGATGTATGTTTGGCAGGAGTGAGTTTATTTGCTTAACTTTGTGAACCTCCAGTTCAACTGGGCATTCTCATAAATTAACCCAAAAAAGAAAAGAAAAGAAGAAGGTAAAGTTGTTTGACCAATCTGATTAACGGAGGGATTAAAACATTGCAGCAAATGGTTTCTTCTTCCCTAGTTTATTTTCCTCTTTTTTTCTTCAGTAGTATTTGATTTCCCTTTTTTTTTTGGTATGCAGATCTACATATATATAAATAGTGATTCAATATTTGGTAGTAGTGTATTTGTTCTCAGCAAAAAAAAGAAAAAAAGAAAAAGTAGTTCTGTATTTGCAATGGCTTTAATGGGAATGGAAACTGCCTCATCATCTTTCCCAAGTTCTTCTACTTCATCTTCTACTGAGCGATGGAAGTATGATGTTTTCCTCACCTTTAGGGGTGAGGACACCCGAAACAATTTTATGGATCATCTATTTATTGCTTTGAAAGAGAGAGGCATTAACACTTTTAGAGATGATGAAAAACTTGAGAAAGGAAAATCCCTCTCACAAGAGCTATTGAAAGCAATAGAAGAATCAAGATTTGCTATCATCATTCTCTCAAAAGACTACACATCTTCTACTTGGTGCTTAGATGAACTTGCAAATATCATTACTTGCAAGAAAGATATGGAAATGACAGTTTTACCTGTTTTTTACTATGTTGATCAATCTGATGTACAAAAACAATTGGGAACTTTTGCACAAGCATTTGTTAAATATGAAGAAAAGGAGAAGAAAACAAGGGTGGATAAATGGAGAGATGCTTTGAGACAAGTGGGCAACCTTGCCGGATGGCATTTAAAAGATACTAGGTAATTTATCTCAACATATTTGTTTCATTTAAATATTCAAATGACCAACTTTCTATATATAACTTTATTTGGAACCTTAAGCAAATCTATATACATGTTTCATTATACTTCTTTCAATTTTTGCTAAGCGGATCAATGTCCATGTTTTTGTTTCAGTCAACAAAATTGAACTTTAAATATGTATTGTATTTTTTTGTCTAATTTATTGGTGGTTCAAACTCAATGCATATCCTACTTTTATAATTGCAGACCTGAGTCACAAGATATCGAAGAAATAGTAGAACAGATATCGCTCAACTTGAAATATGAGGCATTCCCATATATTACCAAGGACCTAGTAGGAATATACTCTTGATTAGTGGAATTGGAGTCGTGCTTAGCTCTAGGTTCAAAAGATGTCCGCTTTATAGGGATTTGGGTGATGGGAGGGATGGGTAAGACAACTCTTGCTAGAGTTGTTTATCATATGGTTTCTAAAGAATTTGAAGCTCGTGGTTTTATTGAGGATGTTAGGGAAAAGTTTGAAAAATATGGTCTTGTTCCACTACAACAGAAAATTATTGATGAAGTTTTGAAGGAAAAGAACCTAAAAATAGAAGAGGAGTATGATGGAGTTCTCAAGATCAAGAATAGGTTATGTCGTAAAAGGATTCTTCTTGTTCTTGATGATGTAGATAAAATGAAACAGTTAAAAATGTTAGCTGGGGAGCATGATTGGTTTGGTTCTGGTAGTAGAATTATCATAACAACAAGAGATGCGCATTTGTTGAAGGCACATTGAGTAGATAAAATATATGAAATTAAAGGATTGAATGATGAAAATGCTCTTCAACCTTTTTCCTCAAAATCTTAAAAAAAAAAAGCATGTCCTGGATGATTATAGAGAACTATCTAACCATTTTTTGAATTATGCTGCTGGCCTCCCTTTAGCTCTTGAGGTTTTGGGTTCTTTTTTGTTTGGAAAAAGTACTGTTGAATGGAAAATTGCGTTAGAGAGACTCCAAGATTTTCCAGATGAAGCAATTCTCCAGGTACTTGAAATAAGTTTTAATGGACTCCAAAAACCACAAAAGGAAATATTCTTGCATATTGCATGTTTTTTTAATAATTAGAAGAAAGATTATGTATTGAAAATACTACATATTCTTGGCCTTTACCCTATTATTGGATTGAAGGAACTCTCTGATAAGTCTCTCTTGAAAATTATGGATAATGATATAGTGTGGATGCATCACTTGAAGAAATGGGTAGGAACATAGTTTGTCAAGAGTGCCTTGATGATCCTGGGAAGCGTAGTAGATTGTGGGATTACGAGGACATTGACAAAGTGTTAAGAAAAAATAAGGTGAGAGGTTTTTTAGAGAATTTGAGCTCATTCCCTACCTTCATGTCTAACAATTTGAAATTTGAATTGTAATGCTAATAATTAATTTTGCAATTCACCAATTCCTTCTTGGTTATTAGGGGACAGAAGCACTTAAAGCCATGGATATTGTGAGTACTTATAATGAACAACAAGATGCATGTTGGAACCCTGAGGCCTTTCTGAAGATGGACAATCTTAAATTTCTTAGAATTTATGGCATTCTCCATGTCCCGACACTCCTTCCTAATGATTTAAGAATTCTTGATTGGATTTTGTATCCATCAAAATCTTTGCAATCAAGTTTCCAACTAGATGAACTTGTCCAACTTTGTTTGCAACAAAGTAAAATTGAACAACTTTGGATAGGAATAAAGGTAAGTATCCTCCTAAAACTTTGCTTTTTTAAATTACAATAAATGGACATTAGGAAGCTAAGTATTCTAACAATTTTTTTTCTTTTAACAGAATTTTGACAAGTTGACGTTTGTTGACTTGACCGACTTCTCAGACCTGATTATAACTCCAAACTTCACTGGAGTCCCAAATCTTGAGAAATTAGTTCTTGTAAGGTGTACAAATTTACGCAAGTTTCACCCATCCATAAGAATTCTTAAAAAACTTATTCATCTTAATTTACAAGATTGTGAAAGACTAATTCGTCTTCCAAGAAAGTTTGGAGTGGAGTCTCCTGTGACTCTTGAACTTTCTAATTGCTCAAATGCAAGGAAAATCCAAAATTTGTGGTAAACAAGGAATTCTTACAGGAGATTTTTTTGGATCGCACTGCTGTTGTGGAACTAATTGAAAACATGCCAGAGAACCTATGGATAGTCGAAGGCCTAGAGGTGCTTGATTTGAGCAAAGCGGATATGGAAGAGCTGCCTTCATCAATTGAACATTTGACTAACCTTACTTCATTGACTCTAAGATATTGCGTGAATCTTGTGCGCCTTCCTAACACCATTTGTAGTATGAAGTTGCTTAATTCTATTGATCTTTTTGGATGCCTAAAATTTGGTAACTTGCCAAGAAACATAGGAAATGTAAAAGGTTTGGAGCTGCTTAATTTGTGTTGGACAGCCATAGAAGAGGTTCCTTCTTCCATTGTTCTCCTTAAAAATCTGAAACATCTATATATCTGTAGATGGAAGTCTTCTGAATTTTATTCCCTGCCAGCAAATCTTGAATTGATGGGCCTAGTATTTCCTTCATTAATTTCCCTGCCAACAAGTCGTCATCCAATGCGTGAACTATTGCATTCATTTGATTCCCTGGCACAACGTATTAGCCCCAAAATTAAACCATTTAATATCCTGCCAAGAAGACATCCGATGCGCAAATTATTGCGTTCACTTGATTCCCTGGCACAACATATTGAGCCAATTAGCCCGGAATTTATTTCAGTTAATTCCCTGCCAACAAATCCTCATCCACTATTGCCTTCCTTATTAGGTCTGCAATCTTTGACATATTTGCATCTTAGTGACTGCGATCTTTGGTCAATCCCCAATGACATTGGCTGCTTGTTCTCTTTATAACACTTAAATCTAAGTGGAAATTCTTTTGCTTCCCTTCCTGAAAGCATCTCTCAACTCTCTAATCTTCGAACACTCTATTTGGAGGGTTGCAACTGGCTTCAATCATTGGAAAATGTTCCATCAACTATTGATTCTGTAATTGCAAAAAATTGTACCTTGCTGGAGAGATTGCCAGAACTGCAATTTTATCCTTTTAGGTCAGATCACTCCCATTTGAATTTCCAGTGTGTTAACTGCTTCAAATTGGTTGACTATATTCAAAACAGCAGTAACATGCTTCAGGTATCTCTCTCTCTCTCTCTCTCTCTTTAAGTTCTAAACATAAATTATGCTTTGTATATTTCAGGGACAAAGTGATAGACTGCCAGACATCTTAGACATTATTATTCCTGGAGGTGAAATTCCAAAATGGTTTAACCATGAATGTATGGGTAATGAATTGAAGATACAAGTGCCTTATGGGTGTGATGAGCTGATGGGAATTGTGTTGCGCGTTTGTTTTTCATTCGCCAAGGTTTCTCATACCTCTAAAGATTTTCTACTTACATGTTGGATTAAAGTCAATGGATTTGAAAGGGCATCACCAATACGCTCTTTTTTTAGGACAAAATACGGCAAAGTTAGAACACGTCACCTTTGGCTGCTCTATTTGTCCCCGCGCTATTTTGACTCCCAATGGGGAGAAAAATTTCGTCAAATTGATGTGAATGGATCCAATAAAATTGCGATTAGAATAAGTTCTTCAAATGACTTGGGGGTGGCGAAAACTGGGATTCATTTGGTATACAAACATTGTCTCTTTGAGGATCTGGGTGTAATCTATCAAGATATTAATGATTCAGCCTCCAAAGGTACCCGAAATAAGCGAAGCCATGATGAGGATGATGGGGCTGGACCTAGTGGAGAAGTTATTCTAATGACGAACCACCTATAAAGACATGGAGGATGTAAAATTGAATCAAGTATTAGAGAATTTTTTGACTTCTTTGCTGGTAAGTCATCATCATTCTTCTTGGATTTCCCTTACTGGCATTTATATATCTATCATTTTATTGTGCTAGTTGTACCTTAACATTACCTTTTTGGCTTTCATATAGCCGCATTTTTTTCCTCTTTTTTTTAGTCAGGTTGAAATCATAAAAACTTTTCCTTTTGTCTTGTTTTTGTACTTTAATATAATGGAAGTAGGAGATCAAACATCCAAGAACCTATTGCGGCAGTAAAGAGGGATAGAAATCAATGACACTTTGTAGAATTAGTAAATTAGGCCTAGGGTCCCTTCTCTCACATCCACCTGGGCTCTTGCTGAAGTTGTCAAGGACTCAAAATGGTCAGCTGTTTAAATTAGCTGTCACATGCCTCTTACTATTGATTAAATCGTTTATAATTTTTTTTTTTTTCTATTTTGGTGTCCTGCAAATGCATTGCTCTTTTAAACTTCTATATACAAATGCATATTGAAATTTCTCTTCCATAGTATTAATATAATTATTGTTTTGCTTTTTCTTCCACAGTTTGGCAATAATACAAATGCGTAGGAATGCAGAATGATAACACGAGGTCCTTGGTTTCCCATCCTTGGGCAACGATTCCATAATTTCTGTTATTTTAGTGTTTTATTTATTTAATTTTTAATGGTATTATTCTTATAGTATTGATTGCTCATTGTTTTTTTCTTTTATAGTTTTTGTTCTTAATTTATTGCCTTTTTTTCTTTTGCATAAACAGAGTGATTCCTCCATGTAATGAACAACTGTTATGGTCCACATCAAATCCTACAGTCAATAAATTAGAGATACCTGCGTGGCTAATTGGTGGCCACTTTATATCCATCCAACGTAGGCGCACACATCAGTATGTCTACCAAACTGTGCCACTAAATGACCAACCGAGAATGGTATTGGTTTTGTTCTTAAGCAAGAATGGACTGGTGATATTTGCAGTTGTATTGTTGGAGTGGATTCAATGATTTTGATTTGTGAAGGAAAATTGGTGATTAGTAGTTTGCTTTTCTTAAACTCAGATGGAATTTACTGGTGAAATTTGGATAATAGTAGAAGCTAGCTCACATACAGATGACATATGAAGAGGAATGGCAGGGTAAGCACTGCAAGGGCCATTGAGCAGGTGTAATGTTAGTTTGTTTTTGGTAGTGGTTGTTGCCTGTTGGCGTTTTATACTCTCGTTGGTTTTACAAGAACAAAGTAGCTTATGAGGGCTGGTGGGTTTCTCTCACGACTGTGGTTGAACATAGCAGAAAATATTTGTACAGTTGCCTAGAAAACTGTAACGAAGAACTTATTTTGGAAGGAAAGAATAGACCTTTGAGCAGGAATCTTTTTTCCTGGGCAATGTACATGATGGCATGTGCTGCTGTTAATTGCGGGTGTTTATTCCAAGAAGAAAAAGTTTAGAGGTTCTGCATTTGTGTGCAAGGATTGGCAGGGTAGGAGGCTGGTGCTAGGTTGCTACAGTGGAGTAGCATCAACCAAAGAGGAGCTACTTTCCCTGAGACGCGTTTGCTGGAAATCTTTTGTCAATGAATGGTTTAGATATGTTAATACCAGAATTTATAAGATGTATAAATATGTTTAGCTAAAGAAGCAAAGACTGCATTAGTGTATCTTATCAAGGGGCTAGTTGTTGCTGTTCATCTTTCTTGGTTTGGTTTTGTACTGAATGCTTTTAATATATCCAGAAAAAAGAGGAGTGCGATTCCTTGATAAATTTTACTATTGCCCAGTTGTAATTGTTATTTTAAAACGTAATGCAAAATAAATGAGAACCGCCTCTGTGTTTCTCTCCATTTATATCATTGATGGCCTCTTCCCATCAACCCCTACCAGTTTTTAAAGATGGATCCAACTGACACTGACACATTTTAATCATACTATTTTTCTTCTTTTACTTAGGGACTCACATATCTAGACTTTTAATACCTAACCAAAATTTCACGCTATCAAGAAAGAAACCCAGTTTACACGGTATTATATTTTGATGTCTCTTGTTGTTTGTTGTCAAAATTCTAAGGCCTAGCGATCAAGCTTTAATTTTCGTGAAAGACACTTTCTTGAAAAATCTAGATGGACAAAAATGCTATTAAGTGTATTTATTGTTAGTGTGGAAAATTAGGTATTAATTTTACTTAAGGATTCACATATCTAGACTTTTAATACCTTACCAAAATTTCACGCTATCAAGAAAAAAAACCTAGTTTACACGGTATTAGATTTTGATGTCTCCTGTTGTTTGTTGTCAAGATTCTAAGGCCTAGCGATCACGCTTTAATTTTCGTGAAAGACACTTTCTTGAAAAATCTAGATGGACAAAAATGTTATTAGGTGTATTTATTGTTTGTGTGGAAAATTAGGTACCAAAAAAACAATTTTCTAAATTGAAAGGTTTTGTCCAGCGTAAGGATTACCCCAAATCCAAGACGATGGACAAGAAAAACGAAGTCTCCAAAACTTTTTTTTCAAGACTTTAAAGGTTCAAAGACTTTGGATTATAAATTTTTAATTTCCTAAAAGAATATTAAATAAAATTTATTTATCATTATTTGAATAGTAAAAAATTCATAATTATCATTTTGTATCTCGACCTTGGTCACAATGGTGGTAGTGTAGCAGCCTCATTATGGTTAGGAGCCAATCTAATTTGGTTTTCTAAACAGTGACTCAAAGTTTTGGATATTTTGTTTAACCTCTATTTTATCTTTTATTCTACAAATATAAAGTAGTCATAATTTTGTAATTACTATAAGATCAATTGTCTCTATTACGTTATGCAAGTTGGAGGGCTCTCTTTCATATCATTTGGATTTTAAATATATACGTGTCCTAAACCATCAAGCTAAACTCTTCGTCCAATTCTTTATTAAGGACATTTCTTGGAAAGCATTGAGTTGGAAATATAGAAAACATGTCATCAATCAACTATAAAGTTCCCAAAAAAAAAAAAATGGCATTTGAAACAATTCAGATTAATTAGAACAATATAAAATTTCTAGGCATCTAGAAGGAAGTAAATTGAAAATCTTTATTATCTGCATAAATTATATATATATAACTTATGTGGTTAGCCAAAAGTCAAACAATTTCAGTTTTATTTATATTATCAATTGTAGATGTGCGTACCCAAACTCCGCTAGATGGGTCAAGCTTAGAATGGGCTCACAATTTACTTGTATTTGTGGGTTTAGTGTTTCCTACTAAGGGTTGTTTTGGTCGAGTAACCTGGAGGTACCCCTTGCCCCCACGAATTCTCTCTTTTCCCTTCCTGAGTGACACTCCCACTCTGTGTTGCTCTTTCCCCTGGCTATCCTAGCTCACTCACTCTCTCTCTTTCTTTCTACTTCCTTTCCAGTTTTGTTCCAACCCCATTTCCTTGCGCAATTCTTCTATTTATAGCTTGAGGTTTGTGGGGGGGGGGGGGGGGGGGTTCATGACTACATTCTGATCTCACTCATGTGGGTGGGGTCTGATGTGATTATTCCTGACAAAGAATCTCTCTCGTTGGGAATGGTGGTAGTTGCTTTAGAACTAATTTCTGCCTCCAAATGATTGCCCGGCAGCGATACTCCCCAAGGCAATACCGAGCCATAAGGGAGATACGTTGTGCCAGGCATATGCAATCTCGAATAGACAATGACCGGCTGGATATGGGCTTATCAATCACACACTTAGGACGGATATGGACTCTTTATGAGGTTTGGGCACAGCACCAAACCTTCAGAATTTTTAGGTCGAGGCCCATTGGGCCCAAGGCCATACCTCATACAATAGCCCCCCTTGATTCGTGCCCCGTTACCGAGAGCGAATCAAGAACAACCAAATAGGTGCCAGAGACTACTCAGGAAGTCAACCGTCAGTCATTAAATGAGCAGCACTATGACGGTTATTAATGCTCCTTTGAAAGTAGCACTATGACGGCTCATCAAGCTTAAGCGTAATCATGGCCTGGCAGTTCGTGAAACGAGGCTATGCGTGTGGGAGTTACAAAAAGAAGCTCAAAGGATTTTTCCTGCTTCTCCTCATTAAATGCCTTCCCCTTATAAATAGTACCTTTTGGCCCATCCACCCAATCTTTACATCCTTACTCTTTATATTTCATCCTCCGCCGAGCATACTTCTTCCGAGCATAGATTTTCAACCAAGATCTCCAATTCCTAGAGCCTGCAATAAGTTCCTTCACCCATCCCTCTTCTCTTTCAAAGTTTTTACTTTTTTTTTTTTTTTTTTTTCCTTCTCTGATTCTAGATTCAAAATGGGGTTCTCTCACCTTCTTAACACTGAGGGATCCTTGACTAAATTTAGAGCAACCTATGGGGTTCTTGAGGATGTAGAAGTAAATTATTGCCATGAGTGTAACTTTACCTTCAAATGGTGCCTTCAGGTAGTATTTTTTCCCATTAATGGCCATCTTAGAAGGGGGGGGGGGGTCAGGTTTCCTGTTGACCCTCTGATACTTAGGACACTTAAGTTCTACGGGTTGAGTCTCGACCAACTCCCTCCCAATTTTTACTGAATAGTGAGTTATGTCAGCCATTTAAACCAATTATACGGATTATAGCTAAATCACCATGACATCAATTTCATGTATAGTTTGTGCGGTAACATTTAATCAGATTATTACCTAAAAGTTAGGGACGTATGGGTATGACTTATATCATGCCTGCCTGATTCTAATAGGAATTTAGCGGAAGAATATGTCTGGGTGAATGGTAATTGGCATGCCAATGAGCTCACCTGCCCAACCTCGCCTCGGGACGTTGGTCGGTATCGTGCATAACTAACTATTTGTACTTGTACTTTACTTATCCTTGTTATTGTCTAAAACTGTATTGTTTGTTTGTTGTGTTGTTGTTTTTCCCTTTTTTTTTTTAAACGCAAATGGTAAGAGATTCAAACTGGACATCAGAGTTGTACAGGTAAAGGACCTAAACTTCGTTCTCCGATCAGAAATCTTCGTGAATTTTGACGGGCAGCTCTGAGCATCTCACCTCATACTTGGTTGCACTCCAATTTACTCCACTGGTAGTTGTTCAGGCAGGCTTTACTAGTAGATAGCCCACTACTATCTTACATAGACGTACGCCATCCGAACTTCCTCCCTCCCTTAACTGTAGGCGAAGCTCCTGACTGACGAGAGTAGAGTCATTAGTTCCCGTGAGAGACGCATCTGCCAACACCATTTTCCAAGGCCGTGTGGTTCATAGACTCGTTGAGGAGGCTGGTGCTGTGGTTCAACCTGCTGAACAAGCGGAGGTCAAGTCTATAAATACTTCTGAAGTAGAAGCCGATTAGGAAGAGGGCAATATGGTGACCCAAAGGACAATGATGATGGAAAGGTTCATCCCCAGTGCACGCCCATCAGGCCAACAGCAGCAGGCCCTGGGCAGAGATCAACTTCCTCAAACCAGTCGAACCTGTAACAGCCAGCGCACTGCAAACCCTCCCCGAGTACAAGAAGAAGCCCCTACGAGGACTCCTATGATCACCATGATGGGTGGTGTGGTTATTCGGGAGCCTGTCGACAGAGCTCGCCTTACCCGGCAGCTCGGATCCAACGTGGCGTCTTCCTCTACGCACCCGACAGTGGGATGGCAGACCATTTTTAGGCTTGGGAATGAGACCCTCCTCGTGATCGCTAGTGTGAAAACTTAGGCTTAGGGTGAGGGTGCCTGGGTTACTCGCAGCCTGGGTCAGGGCCTGCAACTCCTGGAAGATGTGCACTTCTTCTCGGGTGGTTAAACGAATCCTTATCCTCTCGGCTTCAGTGGCACACTATAGTGGTAATGCACTTTAGTTTTCTTTTGTTTCATGGGTAACTGTTTATACTCTTCTCTCACGCTTGTTGACATTGTGATTACAGTTAGCACAACTGGCTTACATGCTCGAGGACTAGTTGAAAGAGGCCGCCGAGGACGCTGACCGAGCGCAAGCTTTGAAAGATGTTGTAGTGGCCACAGCAAAGGACAAGGGTAAAGCGGCCGAGGATGCTAAAAAAAGAGTGAGGGAAGCTGAAAAGGCCCAGGCGTTGGCTGAGTAAAGCCTAATAGAGGCAGGTGAAAAACTGGGGGAGATGGAGCTCAAGCTGGCCTAGACAGAAAGCCTAAGTCTGGCGCAGGCCACTGAGATAGCAGAGCTAAAGGCAGCCTTTGCAGTGGCCAAGGACAAATGGTACAATGCAGGCTTCATGGACGTCGAGAATTTCATAGAGCCCATCATTTATCAATTGTGGTGCCATGGGTTTGGTGAAGGGTGGATGGCTGCTTTACAAGCAATGGGGGTGCCAGATGATTCACCATTGAGAAACCCCGAGCAAATACCTTACGCTGAGCCTCCTCCCCCTACAGTTCAAAATCCTGCAGACATCGAGGAAGAAGGGGACACCCCTATTATGAGGGCACTGGTGGAGGCAATTGACTCTCACATGGAGTTAGTTGATCTTAAGATTACCAGTAACCTTGATGCCCTACCACACAACACCCCGTGCTCCACTCTAGATCTTGCCTCTCAACCCACTAAAGATGCCCTAATCGAGCAAGGCGTTGACATTGTTCCCACAAATCCGATGATCCTGTTGTTTAAAAAATTTTACTTATTCCTTTCTGTTTTATATTTATTTCGTTTGATTTGCCTACGGTCCTTGGACTGTGGTGACAGAACATTTGCCTTACCTTATCTTATAACTATCTCATTTAGCTTTTATATTCATTTTGGTTGATTTGCCTAAGGTCACTGGGATGTGGTGACAGAACACTTTGTTTTAAATCTGTGGACAACTTTATTAATGCTTGCCTCAATGAACGGTTTTTATTAATATATTAGGAGTCGAACTACTTTAACTACATCTTTCTTTGCTTAACCAGATTACGATACTATTTTGACTGGCAATCAAGGTTAAAAGACTTTTGCTTTTAGATTAAATTGAGGTCAGGATTAGGTTTCCACATGTTCGGTCTTGAGGGCCATACTGAGAATAGGCTTTGTATACTTAGAAAAAATAAACTAGGTTTCCACCTGTCCGGTGACAAGGATTGAACCGGGGACAGGTTTTTGTCCTTAGGTAAAATAGAGACTAGGTTTCCACATACCTAGTGATAAGGATCGAACCGAGGATAGACTTCTATCCTTAGGTAAAATAGAGACTAGGTTTCTACCTGCCTAGTGATAAGGATCGAACCGGGGACAGACTTCTATCCTTAGTGAAAAGAGAGACTAGGTTTCCACCTGCCCGGTGATAAGGATCGAACCGGGGACAGGCTTTTGTCCTTAGGTAAAATAGAGACTAGGTTTCCATCTGCCCAGTGATAAGGATTGAATTGGAGACAAGCTTCTGTCTTTAGTGAAAAGGGAGACTACGTTTCCACCTGCCTAGTGATAAGGATCGAATCGAGGACAGGCTTCTGTCCTTAGGTAAAATCGAGACTAGGTTTTCACATGTCCGGTGATAAGGATTGAATCGGGGATAGACTTCTGTCCTTAGTAAAAAAGGAGACTAGTTAACAAATTAATAATGTCGATGCCGAGAATGTGGATACACATGCATTCATATACATTGTTTACATATTACATTGCATTTAACCCAAGTTACTACATTCCAACGGTCAGTGGTAAAATTTTTTCAAATTGTATACATTCCATGGCCGGAGAAGTGGTCTTGCATTCAAATCCTCTAGATAGTAAGCTCCTGCTCCAATAATGGCGGCAATTCAATATGGCCCCTCCCAGGTTGGGGCTAACTTTCTCACACTAGCGTCCCTCGTGTTTCCTACTACTTTCCGTAGCACCAAGTCCCCAGTGCTAAATTCCCTCCTCTTCATGTCCTTGTTGTATTGCATGGTAAGCTTCTGTTGATACTCAGCTTGCTGTACAGTCGCTAATTCTTGGCATTCCTCTAGCAAGTCCAACTGCTTCACCATTAATTCATCATTCTTGGTAGGGACAAATCTTGTAACCTGAGCACTGCATAGGTTCACCTTGGCTGGTATGACCGCGTCCACTCCGTATGTTAGAGAAAACGGAGTTTCTCCTGTGGACCTTTTGGGGGTTGTACGGTATGCCCATAAAATGTTGGGCAACTCCTCGGCCCATCTACCCTTGGCGCCCTCCAATCTTTTCCTTAATCCGTTTACAATCGCTTTGTTGGTGGCTTCAGCTTGGCCATTACTTTATGGATATGCCAGGGTGGAATACCTGTTCTTGATACTGAGATCGCTACAAAACTTGCGAAAGGCTTTGTTGTCAAACTGTAACCCATTGTCAGATATCAGGGACTCTGGTACTCCAAATCTTGTTACTATGTTCCTCTACACAAACTTCTTAACATCTACGTCCTGGATATTAGCCAATACTTCAGCCTCCGCCCACTTAGTGAAGTAGTCCATGGCCACTAGAACAAACCTGCAATTGCTCGTAGCTCGAGGGAACGGACCGACAATGTCTAGCCCCCACAGCGCAAAGGGCCATGGGCTACTGACGGGATTTAGACTTCCTGCTGGCTAATGGATCAACATGATGTGCTTTTGACGCTGTTCATACTTTCGCACGTATTCGGCAGCATCCTTCTGCATTTATGGCTGCTAAAATCTCTAGGTCATTGCTCGGTGTGCCAATGAGCGTCTCCCAATATGATTGTTGCACACCCCCTCATGGAGTATTGTCAAGAGCTCATTAACTTTATCGGGGCACAAGTATAGAAGATACGGCCCCCCAAAAGACCTCCGATATAGCTTACGATCTGCTGACAACCAGTATTGAGCAACTACCCTGCGCTCCTTACCTGCTTCCTTTTCATCATCTGGCCAAAAAGTCAATGATTGGGTCCATCCAGCATGGCTCGGATATTGCTGCAACTGAAACACCTACCCCTGCGTTAATAATTGGTTCTACCACTAGCTCCACTTTGATTAACCGAGGTACCTCCTCGGTCAGCGATGATGCTATAGTGGCTAGAGAGTCCGTATGTCAATTTTGCCCCCTGGCCACTTGAACCAACTTTGCCTTCAAAAACTAGTTCATAGCCTGCCTTTCCATTCGCAAGTACTCCATCATTCGGGGATCCCTAGCTTCAAAACTTCCCTGCACTTGATTAAACACCAATCAGTTATCTGAATAAACCTTAACTTCCCGAGCACCCATATCCAGAACGGCCCTTAATCCGACTAGCAAGGCTTCATACTTGGCTTCATTATTGGAAGCCCTAAAACCTAACCTAAAAGAATGTTCCAATCTTATCCCTTTTAGGGCAATGATGACAATTCCAACCCCAACTCCCATTGCGCTAGATGCACCGTCTATAAATACCTTCTACGGGTGAACCTCCATATGGCAAACCACCTCCATCTCCCTCATCGGGGAAAATTCTGCCACAAAATCGGCAAGAACCTGCCCCTTTACCGAACTTCTAGGTCTGTACCTAATGTCAAAAGAGCCTAGACAAGTTCCCCACTTAGCTATTCTATTTATGAAGTCAGATCTTCTCAACAACGACTGCAAAGGATACTCGGTTAAGACATAAATGGTATGAGCTTGGAAATAATGAGGTAGCTTTCGTTTAACATGTACTAGGGCTAATACCAACTTTTCCAGAGGCAAGTACCTCGTCTCGGCATCAACCAAGGTTTTGCTGACATAATAGATTGGCTATTGCACTCCTTGATCCCTCAGCAGCACTGAGAGATACATGAATAAATCCTCTCCGGGTTTTGGGGTTGTCAACATAGGCGCCTGTACTAAATATTCCTTCAAATCCAGGAAGGCTTTCTCACATTCCTCATTCCATTGGAATCCCTTCTACTTATTTAAAAGTTAGTAAAATGGATAGCACCGATCAACAAACTTGGAAATAAACCGGTTGAGGGCAGCTAGCATTTCGGTCAGCACTTGAACCTCATTTGGATTACTCAGCGGCTTAAGGTGCTCTACGACTTCAATCTGATCGGGGTTGACTTCTATTTCTCGGTTAGTGATCATATACCTTAGGAACTTGCCAGCCCCTACTCTAAAAGCACATTTGTCAGCATTAAGGTACAGCTTGTGCTGCTGGAGCACTTCGAACACCTCTTTAAGATCATCAATATGCTGTGCCTCCCATTTGCTTTTAACCACCATATCATCAATGTACACCTCCACTGTACACCCAATCTTATCTCTGAACATTCTCGTCATCATCTGTTGATAAGTAGCTCCAACATTCTTTAGCCCAAACGGCATTACGGTGTAGTGGTAATTAGCATAAGGGGAAATGAACACTGTCTTCTCCTGATCCTTGGTGGCTAGGACAATTTGATGATAACCCTAGAAAGCATCCAAAAAGCTCATCCTCAAATGCCCGTTCGTGGCACACACCAATTGATTGATCTTCAGCATGGGGAATGGGTCTTTTGGGCATGCTCGGTTCAAATTAGTAAATTCAACACAAACCCTCAATTTGCCATTCTTCTTCTTTACTACCATGGTATTCATAAGCCAGATTGAAAAGAAAACCTCCTTTATTGCCCCTGCCTTCTTCAACCTCTTGACCTCTTACCTAGCGACTTCAACGTGCTCCTTAGTCGATCTCCATGGTTTTTACTTCTTAGGAGGGAACAATGAGTCCATGTTAAGCTTGTGAACTATGAACTCAGGGTCTGCCCCAGGCACCTTATACGGGCTCCATGCAAATACGTCCACGTTTCGTATAAGAAAAAGTAGCATCTCCCCCTATCTTCATCCTTCATACTTGTTCCTATCTAGAAACTCCTATCATCGTCTAGTAGTATTCTTACTCTCATTAAGTCCTAGGCACAACTAGCTCCCCTTCCTTCCTAGGGTTCCTATAATTGCTATAAGGGTACTTCCTCAGCTGGTTCCTTTTGTTTGATCTCTTGGTTGACAACGGCCACCAAACATTGCTTGGTTGCTTGCTAGTTTCCCCTTACTATAGCAATACCTTGCTCGGTTTGGAATTTAACCTTCACATGCAGGGTGGACGGGACTGCCTCTATTGCGTGAATCCATGGCCTTCCAAGGATCATCGTATGTGGAGAAAACAAGGTGACCACTATAAATGTCACCATTACTTCCTTACCTTTGATATTTACGTGAAGCAAAATTTATCCCTCTGGGACTACCATCCGGCCGTCAAACCCCACCAGGGATGTGTTATACTTAGAGAGATCCTCATTCTTCAGGCTGAACCCTTTGAACAGATTGGGGTACATCATTTCACCACCACTTCCCTAATCTATCAGTACCCTCTTCACTATAAAACCACTTATCCGGGTTGTGATCACCAAAGCATCATAGTGCGACTGAATCGTTCCTTCTAAATCATCATCATTGAAGGCAATTGGCTCCCGGGTGTACTTCAACTTTTTCTCAGGGGGTTGTCCATCCAAGCAACCTTCTACCAGGACCACGACTAGTACCCCTCTCTTCTTGGATACATAGTACCCCTTGAAGCTACATGGATGACCTCTATCACTTCCATTGGGGGTGGGAGAGTGTTACCCTGAGGTTGGGTACCCTGCCTGGCCTCCTGATTTCTTGGGTCCGCCACAAACTCTTTCAAATACCCTGATTTTACCAGCTACTCTAAATGATCTTTTAGCACCCTACATTGTTCAGTGGTATGCCCATTATCTCTATGGTAAGTACAATACAGGTTCTGATTTCTCCTCGACGGGTCACCCCCCATCTTGTTTTGCCACCAAAAGAATGGCTCGTTGTTGATTCGATCCACGATCTTGTGAATCGGTTCCTTGAACATCATGTTCACTTCCCCCACCTGTGTGCCCAGTTCCTAAATTTTCAAATCCTTTCGAGGCCTTGACTGAAAACCTCCCTGTCGAGGCTAACTTATGATTGGAGCGTTGCCTTTGTGCTGCTGCAGGTTATCCTCCAATCTTTTATACTCTTCAATATGCCTCATCAACTGCCTCATATCCTCGGGAGGCCTCTTTGACAACGAGTCCCACAATTCGGAATCCTCAAGCAATCCCAATTGAAAAGTACTTGCTGCGATTTGTTCATTAACTCCACCGATCTCGTTGTACAGCTCCTAGTACTGGCTAGTGTAGTTATGAAGGGTTTCCCTGGCTCCCATTTTCATAGATAGCAGCGCATCTACTAGTTGTGGCACCTG
This sequence comes from Quercus suber, assembly GCF_002906115.3. NCBI lineage: Eukaryota > Viridiplantae > Streptophyta > Magnoliopsida > Fagales > Fagaceae > Quercus > Quercus suber. Next base: position 659,085 of record NW_027069772.1, on the reverse strand, counting down.
GCTGCAGGTCATAAATCAGACTCCAAACTCTTGTATCAGCTCAGCAAAACTATGAATCGAGCCTTTCCTCAATCCATTGAACCATCTTAAAGTGGTGGGTTTGAGACTCGAAGGAAATACCTTACACATGAGCACATCGTTGTGAGTGTGCAAAGACATCATCTGGATATAATGGCTTACATACTCCACCAAATCTATTTTCCCGTCATAAGAGTTGAATGGAGGCCACGTAAATCTGCTCGGCATAAGAGCCCATTCAATGTCCCCCGAGAACGGCAATCGAGTAATTCTACGTAATGCTAGGCTCATAGTGTCCATAGCGGCATTTTGGGGTCATCACTCTTCTGGAGAAATTGAGTCCCAGTCTACGTACTCCTGTGACCAATCCCAGTGTCGGTGGGAATTGGATCAATGTGACCCCTCTCCGTAACGACCCTTCACATTAGCTGACCCCTCTTCATGCTCCTCGCGATCCCTTCTCTGATGCCTACCTCTTGCTTCCAACTCCAAATCCCTTACCAACCTACGCAAATGTTCAAGTTCCTCATCCCTCTTGTCAAAACGCTCATGCCCCGATGCACCTGACATTGTCCGGTGTGTTTGAAGCGACCCTTCTGCAAGGCCGGACTACTCTTCCTCCTACTTATGCTCCTTATCTTCACGCCTCTTTTGGCTTCTCTCCCGCCTAGTGGATCCTCAAGAAGACCTCTCGGATCCACTTTCAGTATAACTCCCTGATTGACCTTTAGACATTTTCCCTGCGCTAGTCTCAGCAAAACCACTGCTACGTAGGAGATTCCTACAGATAGCGCCAATTGTGCGTACCCAAACTCCACTAGATGGGCCGGGCTTAGAATGGGCTCACAATTTACTTGTATTTGAGGGTTTAGTGTTTCCTACTAAGGGTTGTTTCTGGCCGAATAACCTGGTGGTACCCCTTGCCCTCCACAAATTATCTCTTTTCCCTTCTTGAGTGACACTCCCACTTTGTGTTGCTCTTTCCCCTGGCTATCCTAGCTCACTCTCTCTTTCTTCTTTCTACTTCCTTTCTAGTTTTGTACCAACTCCCTTTCCTTGCGCAATTCTTCTATTTATAGCATAAGGTTTGTGGGGGGTTTCATGATTACATTCTGATCTCACTCGTGTGGGTGGGGTTCGATGTGATTATTCCTGACCTATAATCTATCTTGTTGGAAATTGTGGTAATGGCTTTGGAACTGATTTTTGCTTCCAAATGATTGCTTGGCAATGATACTCCCAAGGGCAATATCGAGCCATAAGGGAGGTATGTTGTGCCGGGCATACGCAATCCCGAATAGACAATGAATGGCAGGATATGGGTTTATCAATCATGCACTTAGGAGGGATATGGACTCTCTATGAGGTTTGGGCCTAGCTCCGACCCTTGAGAATGTTCAGGCCGAGGCCCATTGGGCCCGAGGCCATACCCGGTACAATAGATTTTGTTGACATTGACATTTCCTTACTCTAGAGAGGATCACTTTGTCATGCACACAATTAAATTTCAACCTATAGTACCTGCTCTATGATAATTACTCTTTATGAACAAGCCAATACACCCATTTGTTTTTTGTGTAAGAAGGGTTTAAATCTCTAATTTCTTATTCAATAACAAGAGACTTTACCAAGTAAGCTAACTGAAATTCACAATGTATACCGTATTTATACTTAGAATTCCTCGATTCAATTTTAACTAAAATAATTAAAGTCTTTGACCCTTTTATCAATAATAATAATATTTACAATATAGCATTAATGGGAATAAATTTGGTACTAGTAAGAAACTGCATTTCTAAGAAACTTTTGTCTCGAGAAAGATTTCAAAAAAATTGGAGATGGAATTTGATTAGTGCTCTGTTTGTTTTAGCATTAATGTTTTCTAGAAAATGGTTCATTTTCCAAAGAGCATTTTCTGGAAAATTATCTCATTTTCCAGTGTTTGGTAACGATCTTGAAAATGAGTTTAAGAATGTTTTCTTGTGTTTGGTATGCAATTTTTTTTTTTTTAAATTTCTTGAATAATTTAAAACATGTGTATTAGATAAACCAACTAATGTAATTAATATAAATAAAAAACCTAGAATGAATTTGGTTTTCATACTAAAATTTTTGACAATAGATACAATCAAAATTAGTTGTCAATAACTTTTAATTGCCTACTCTTTTTGTAGGTACACTAATTGTTTTCTGTGGTTAACTACAAGTCTTCAATAATACTCTTAATTATGTATTCGCTTAATGTATAATGTATCTATATAATATATCATCATTGCATAGTATTTGCATAATGTATTTGCCAACAAATGCAACTCTCCCAATTATCATTCATTATATAACAATATATTAATTTTTTGTAAAGATTGTCTCATATAAAAGCAATTTAGAGAAATATAGGCACTATGTTTCATCTTTTACTTCATTCATTATTTCTTCTTCTTATTTTATTTTATTTTTTATTACTTTTATATGCGAAAAGAAGTAACTTTTGCTTGGAATCCATCAAACCAAAAACTTCTTAGAGAGAAAAAAAAAATCCAAGCTTGAAGTTCAAATAAAAAATATATATAATTAGAGAAAAAGTGAGTGAACTTACCATGAGAGAGAAGACAACAAAAAATTATGTTTCCCATAGTTACTGAAGAATATAATATTTATAAGAGATGCAACGTGTGAGAGAGAGAGAGAGACTGTTTTCCAAAATATTTTTTTGGAAAACAATTGTGGGGACATGGGCCCAGAATCATATATTGGGCCTTGGGCCTTATCCGAGGATGTTGTAATGTCCGAGGAGGAATCAATGGTTAAGGGTGATTCCAGTTTAAAGCCTCATAAGTAAGAAAGAAGAAGAAGGTGGACTGAGGAGAAATTCCTCCTTGGACATAACATACACAGCCCTGACATGCACCCGAATGATGAAAATAACCTCCCTAGAAGCCCCAATGTTAGAGATGTGCCTCAAGAATACACAAGAAGGAAGAGAGCCTGAAAATGTCTAAGGAAAGGCTGCTACCTCTGCATTGAATGCATTACAGCTACTTTTCTGGCCGCATTTATGTGGAGAAGACCCTTGAACAATGCTACCTTGGCTACCACAACTCACAAAGAGCCAAAAGAGGCGTCTGATGGGATAGGCACTTAAGTGAGGGCTCAAATGACCGACAAGTGTAGGATCAAGATGGTCTGGAGGGAGCTAAATAATGTGACAGACCCCTCATGAGAAGAGTGATCAGAGAAAATAGAAGAAAACACTGTAGCAAATAGATTTGTATTTGTAATCAGTTCCATTGGTCTAAAAGAATATTTGCCTCCTCGGAAAATACATTCACCTAACCTTAGGTGTTTTGCTCTTGCATGGTGGTCTTTCAGACCTATCCTAGCCGTTGTTAAACTCACTAGGGCCTAGTTCTTCGACCCATCCTCTACAAATTTATTGTACTGGGCTTATTAACCCACAATCTCATACATACTGGGCTTGGGCTACAAATCATGCCCCTATAATTGGCGCTGTCTGTGGGAAGAACTTGTGTGACAGTGAGTATAGCGGTAGGAAACTTATCTAATATTCTAAATCTATTCCCAAGCATTATTCACTAGAAGTTAACAAATCCAAGACATGTAAATTAACTTTATCCATTCAATAAAAATTGGTTTGTTTTACCTCTGATAAATACCTTATATGCTTTAGGACCTCAAGAATAGGCCCTAAAACTCTTCGTCCATGCAAACTCAATCCTCATAATTCATAAGCATTTTATCACAGTAAATTAGAGAAAGAACACTCATTTTTAAAACAAATGGCTATTTCTCTTCAAGTGTCTCAAAAACAAGAAAAGTTCAAATCATCCGCAAGATTTCTTAAGACAAGAAGAGTTCCACTTTGGACCAAATCCATTTGCAATTTAATAAAAAATTAGGAGATTTACAATCAAAATCATTAAATTTAATTAATGGTATATAAATCGATTTACACCTAAACAACTTAAGTAAAAAAGTCAAAGATACTCCATGCATAAACTAATTGACAATTTGACATTGAACCATTTTAACTAGACTTTTTTATTTATTTTTGTTTTACTTAGGGAGTCACATATCTAGACTTTCAATACCTTACCAAAATTTCATACTGTCAACAAAGAAAACCCAATTTACACGGTATTAGATTTCGATGTCTCCTATTGTTTGTTGTCAAGATTCTAAGGCCTCGCAATCAAGCTTTAATTTACTTGAAAGACACTTTCTTGAAAAATCTAGACCAAAAAAAAAAAAATGCTATTAAGTGTATTCATTGTTAGTGTGGAAAATTAGATACTAAAGAAACAATTTTCTAAATTGAAAAGTTTTGCCCAGTGTATGGATTACTCTGAATCCAAAGACTCTAGACAATAAAAACAAAGTCTCCAAAACTCTCTTTTCAAGACTTTAGAGGTTCAAAGTCTTGAATTATAAATTTATAATTTCCTAAAATAAAAAAAAAAGTAATAAAATGAATTTATCATTATTTGAATAATCACAAATTCAAAATTATCGTTTTGTATTTTGATCTTGGTCACAATGGTGGCAGAATAGTAGCCCCATCATGGTTAGGAGCCAGTCTAATTTGGGTTTTCAAATAGAGACTCAAAGTTATGGATTTTTTTTAGCCTCTATTTTATCTTTTCTTCTGCAAATAAAAAATAGTCATAATTTTGTAATTACTATAAGACCAATTGTCTCTATTACGTTTTGCAAGTTGGAGGACTCCCTTTCATATTGCTTGGATTTTAAATGATTTTAAATATATATGAGTCCTAAACCATCAAGCTCAACTCTTCGTCCAATTCTTTATGAAGAATATTTCCCGAAAAGTATTGAGTTGGAAATATAGAGAACATGTCATCAATCAACTATAAAGTTCCAAAAAATGGCATTTGAAACAATTCAGATTAATTAGAACAATATAAAATTTCTAGGCATCTAGAATGAAGTAAATTGAAAATCCATCATATATGCTTCATGATAATTATCTATATTATAAGCTGAAGTCTCAAAAGCTTATATAGTATAATCTTATGTGGTTAGCCAAAAGTCAAACAACTTCAGTTTTATATATATTATCAATTGTAGATTTCCTTGACATTTACATTTCCTCACTCTAGAGAGGATCACTTTGTCATGGCTTCATCATAATATATATAAATATATATATATATATATATATATATATATATTATATATATATTTATATAGACACACACACGCAATTGAGTTTCAACCTATAGTATCCATTCTATGATAATTATTCTTTATCAATAGGCCAAGATACCCATTGGTTTTTGGTATAGGTGGGGTTTAAATCCCAAATATTTTATTCAACAACAAGAAATTTTATCAATGGAGCTAACTGAAATTCACAATGTGTACCATATTTATACTTAAAAATTCATCAATTCAATTTTAATTAAAATAATTAAAGTCTTTTACCCTTGTATCAATAATAATAATAATAATAATAATAACAACATTTATAATAAAGCATTAATGGGAATATATTTAGTATGAGTAAGAAACTACATTTCTAAGAAACTTTTGTCTAGGGAAAGATTTCAAAAACATTGGAGATGAAAATTGGTAAGGAATATTTCTATTTTTTATGCATCATCAGAAATTAATGTACCAAAAAAAAAAAAAAACAATTATTCAAGTTCATCATCTTGATATGAAGAAAATGTCAACAATAAGAAAGCAAAAGTAATAAAGACTTCGGCTGCCGACAATCTTTTGTGCTTCTATCAATTATTCAATTTCCTAAACATTTCCTCACTCTAGAGCTAAACACTTTGCCATGATTTCATCATAATGTATACTTTATTTATATTTAGAATTCCCCAATTCATTTTAAATTAAAACAATATTGTCAATCTAGTCTATGGCCCTGATGAGAAAGTGTCTTTTCTAGGAAAGACTACAAAGATGGAGGTGCTCCAATAAATTACCATTCAATTAGTATTGTTTTCACAATTAACCCTTACTTCTCATAATTTGATAATGGAGGGTTCCTTACGATTCCTTTTCCTCACTTTTCTAATTATTCATCTTCCTAATTTCTTCATTTTCTGCACCGGACACTCTTACTCTCACTCTCACTCTTAGCTTCGTTGCATCGATACCGAGCAACACGCCCTTCTCACCTTCAAGCAAGGCCTTATTGATCCTTCAAACTGGCTCTCCTCTTGGACTGTAGATGGGAATTGTTGTCAGTGGGTTGGTGTTGTCTGCCACAACCTCATTGCTCACGTCCAACAAATCCATCTTAGAATCTTTTATCCTTCAGGTGGTTTTGCAACTGAAGAACAATATGAAGCTTATTTGCGGTCAATGTTTGGTGGTAAGCTAAATCCTTCTCTGCTTGATTTGAAGCATTTGAATTACTTTGACCTCAGCTTCAATAATTTCTTTGCTTCTCCTATTCCCTCATTTCTCGGTTCAATGAAGAGTTTAACATCTCTTAATCTCTCTAATGCGAGATTTATGGGACTCATACCTCATCAACTTTGAAATCTCTCCAATTTGCTCTATCTCAATCTCGAATGTTATCGGACTAATGATTTATATGTGAATAACCTTCAATGGCTTTTGGGTCTTCCTTTGCTACAACATCTCGATATGAGTTATGTTAATCTTATCAAAGCCTCTGTCTGGCAACAAGTCACAGACACACTCTCTTCCTTGTTTGAGTTGCGGTTGTCATATTCCCAACTTCCTTTCATTCCACCGACACCCACTGTTAACTTTTCATCTCTTGTTGTTGATCTCCACAACATGACTTCTCTTAGGCACCTCGATCTATCTGAAAACAATTTCAACTCTTCAATTCCTAATTGGTTGTATAGTTTTAATCGTCTTGAGTTACTCAACCTTGGCTCCAGTAATTTGCAGGGTACAATCTCCAATGCCATTGGAAACCTAACATCTGCCATTAGTATTGACTTGTTAGGAAATGAACTTGGAGGAAAGTTGCCAAGATCATTGGGTAATCTCTGTAACTTAAGGGAAATTAGATTGTCATCCAACAAATGGAGTCAAGAGATACCAGAAATCTTAGAAAGTTTATTAGTGTGTCTTTCACATAGACTATAGATCTTAGACTTAAGTAATTCTCAACTTCATGTTCATTTGACAAATGAACTTAGTCTATTTAAAAATCTAGCTGATCTTGTTCTTTGGAACAATTCAATCTCAGGTTCACTTCTAGTGTCTTTTGGAAATCTCTCATCTCTGACGTACTTGGATCTTAAGAATAATCAATTCAACGGAATTCTCCCTCAAAATTTTGGACAGCTTTCCAAACTTGAGACTTTATATATTGATTCTAATATGTTGAAAGGTGTCGTGTCTGAAGTTCATTTTTCCAATTTAACCAGTTTGAGGATACTTTATTCATCTAGAAACCAACTGGCTTTAAAAGCAAGCCAAAATTGGATTCCTCCTTTTCAGCTTGAGTCTTTATTCTTGCGATCATGAATTTAGGGCCAAAATTTCCCCCATGGCTTTGTTCACAAAGGCATCTGCAGTCGTTAGACATTTCTGATACAAGGATTTCGAATGTGGTTCCTCCTTCATTTTGGAACTTGTCTTCTCAGTTCCAATTTTTAAATCTCTCCCACAATTTAATCCATGGAGAAATTCCTATGATTTTGTCTGCTTTAGTGATTGATTTAAGTTCAAACCATTTCAAAGGTCCTTTACCTTGTATATCCTCTAATGTGTTTGTGCTAGATCTTTCTGAAAATTCATTCTCTAGATCCATTTCTCACTTTTTGTGTTTTAGGATGAATGAGCAAAAATACATAGGATGTCTCAATCTTGAAAAAAAATATTTTTTCAGGAATAATACCTAATTGTTTGATGAATTGGAACTACTTGGAGGTCTTGAATTTGGGGAACAACAATTTCAGTGTTAGTATTCCAGCATCAATGGGATCTTTGACTTATCTTAAATCTTTGCACCTATACAAAAACAAATTTTTTGGAAAGCTACCATCATCTTTGAAAAATTGTGAACAATTGGTAACTATTGATGTTGCTAAAAATAGGTTTGTTGGAAACATACCTTCTTGGATTGGGCATAGATGTACAAGCTTGATGATTCTTAACCTTTGCTCAAACTATTTCCATGGTCACATACAAAAGAACTCTTATGCTCTAGCTTCACTCCAAATATTGGACCTTTCACATAATAAGCTATCAGGAAGCATATCTAGATGTGTTAAAAATTTTAGCACCATGGCCACAGATAATATTTCAAGTGACCACTTGAATTCTTATGGTTCTTCAAATCCTTATGGTGAATCTTTCCCTCTTGAAAGTGCATTGCTTATGATAAAGGGAAAATTTCTTGAGTATAGCACCATTCTCCAACTGGTAAAAAGTATAGACTTTTCCAAGAATAGTTTATCAAGAGAGATTCCCGAAGAAGTGACCAATCTCCAAGAATTACAATCATTGAATTTGTCATATAATCTCTTGATTGGAAGTATTCCTGTGAATATAGGTACTATGGGTTCATTGGAATGTATTAATTTCTCTATGAACCAACTTTTAGGTCAAATTCCCTCAAGCATGTCTAGTTTGACATTTTTAAATCATTTGAACTTGTCGAACAACAATTTGATTGGGAAAATCCCTTTAAGCACCCAGCTACAAAGTTTTAAGGCATTTGGTTTCATTGGAAACAAACTTTGTGGACCACCACGTACTAATAATTGTACTATAAATGGTGGAAAACCCAACAATGAAAACATAGGGAGTAAAGGTAGTCCTGGACTTGAAGTGGATTGGTTTTATGTAAGCATGGCACTTGGCTTTGCAGTTAGGTTTTTGGGTTTATGCTGTACTTTACTATTGAACAAGCAATGGAGAATTATCTACTTTTGATTGCTAGTTCACATGGGCAATAGGCTTAGGGGTGTTGTTTTATTGTAATGTAATTAAATTGTCTAAGATTCTTAATATTTAGTTCAAATGTCATGTGATAATGTTAATTGATATTTTGTTGATTTCTATATAATATTTGTGCTGCTTACTACTTATATTATTACTTATGTTCACTCCATTGGCATATATGAATATGGTGTTTCTTCTTATAAATTTATAAGACAATCCAATTTGTAGTTTTGTTTAAGCACTATGCTATAATTTAAAATGATGAGGCAAGTGTTCTTTCAGCTATCCTTTTAGCTCTCTTTAGAATCTCCTAGCGATCACTTTATAAAGTCTCGAAGAAAGCAAAGAAGATTGTGCATAACTTGGCAAACTTAGTGTGTTCTTTGTAACAAATTACTAGGCTATTTGGTAGATCCCTTGCCACCAGTTACTAAAATGAACTCCTACATTGAGAAAGCATGGGTATATACTGTCTACTTCTCCTTCCATGCCAAATCTAGCATTCTCTATCTAGTTAATTTTTTAATACCTCTCTCCTAAAAGACACATCTCTCAGCAATTCTCACCTCTAGTTTCAAGACATTTACAACTGGAGTTTCATTTTTTTTAGAGATATTATTCATTTAATATATTGGCCATGCTTATAAGGGAGCAATAGCTGAAGGGAATTAGCACGGAATTCCCAAACCTGTGAGAAACAAAAATAGAGAAAACACACGCCAAAGAAAAATAATCACACGCACAAGACAGTATTTACGTGGTTTGGCAATTTGCCTACGTCCACGGAGTTGCAGGGATTTCATTATTATCAGGGGAAAAAAATACAAAGTGTGGCTATACAGTTTTTTTCTCTCTCACAAATACATCAAGAAACCCTAATCACCAAAACAATAATTTCTACGGCTTAGGCCTATCAGTCCAAGCCTTTGCTCTATGGACTAAGCCTTAGAAAATCTCCCATTAAAAAACCACGCAACATTATTTCAGGTAGAGTCGTCATCCGAATCAAACACAACTAAGCTCCATAAAGCCCAACAAATTTCCCACTTGGAGACTAGTTCAATCACCAACATCAACCACAATCCTCCAAAAACAATCCCTCATTTCTACAACTCATCCTTCTATCCCCAAACTAGAAGACCAACTGAAGCTGCACACAGCTTCAGCTTCTCAATAGTGACACCTTTAGTCAATATGTCTGTCGGGTTCTTAGATCTACAAATCTTCTCAAGTATTACCAGCTTATCTTCAACAAGGTAACATATAAAGTGGTATTTTGTCTGTATATGCTTCAACTTTGAATGAAAAACCAAATTTTTAGCAAGAAAGATTGCACTCTAAATGTCATTCTGTAGAATGCCCATCTCCTGCTTCTTACCCAATTCATCTAAGAAGCCATGTAGCCAAATCATCTCATTTCCAGTTTCAGTTGCTGCAACATACTCAGCTTCTGTAGTAGACAAAGTAATAATCTTTTGTAGATTTGAAGCTCATGATATAGTTGTATCACCCAGAGTAAATACAAACCCAATTGTACTCTTTCTACTATCAATATCACCAGCAAAATCAGCATCTACATAACCCTGCAGTTTCAAACTTGCACCTGTAAAGCAAAGACGTATCTGATGAACCCCTCAGATATCTTAAAATCCACTTGACTGCCTCCCAATGTTGCTTTCCTAGCTTACTCATGAATCTATTCACAACTCCTACCGCATGTGCAATGTTTGTCCTTGTACACACCATAGCATACATCAATTTGCCAATAGCTAAGGCATAGGGCACCTTGCTCATATGGTCCCTTTCTTCTTCTATCTTCAGTGATTGTTCTTTACTTAATTTGAAATGACTACCCAAGGGTGTGCTCACTAGATTAGCTTCATTCATGTTGAACTTGCCGAGAACTTTCTTCACGTATTCTGACTGTGAAAACTTCAATGTACCATTAGCCTTGTCTCTAATGATTCCCATACCAAGGATTTGCTTTGCAGCTCCCAAATCCTTCATTGCAAACAGTTTTGACAATTGCTTCTTTAGATTATTAATATCCTCAATGCTAGACCCTGCAATGAGCATATCATCCACAAACAACGGTAAAATGATGTAAGAATTGCCAAAGAACTTAAATAGTAACAGTGTTCAGCTTCACATCTCTTGAACCCAATCCAGGCATAAAATTGTTAAATTTCTTGTACTACTGTCTTGGAGCTTGTTTTAGACCATACAAGCTTTTTCTCAGTTTGCAGATTAGATTCTCTTGTCCTTGAACAATGAACCCTTCTGGCTGAATCATGTAAGTGTCTTCCTCCAAGTCACCATGAAGGAATGCCGTCTTTACATTTAACTACTCAAGATGTAAATTTTCTGCAGCCACCATTCTCAGTACTAGTTTGATTGTTGACATTTTCACTACTAGAGAAAATATTTTTGAGTAGTCAATGCCCTTCTTTTGCTGGAACCCTTTGACAACTAATCTAGCCTTGTAACGCTTGCTACCATCATGCTCATTCTTTATTTTGTACACCTACTTGTTGTGCAAAGCCTTCTTTCCTACCGGCAACTCAGTCAATTCCCATGTTTGATTCCCCAACAAGGAATCCATCTCATCCTTCATGGCTAACTCCCACTTGCTTGAATTTTCATCCTACAAGGCTTCTTCATAACACTCTGGCTCACCACCATCAGTCAATAAGAGATAATTTAGAGCGGGTGAATAATGCTATGGAGGTCTATTGGTCCTGGAAGATCTACGAACTTCAGCTACAGGTGTACTTTGATTTACCTATGAATCTATATTCTCTTTATCTTCTTCACCCCTTTTTTGGACAATATTTTCAGTCAATTCATCTAAGTTGACAAACTCGAATTTCTTTTGAACTATCTCTGTAACATCTGACACTACAGTTGACCTATCCTTGTACATAACTTGTTCATTAAATATCACATTTCTACTTCTGATGAATTTTCTGTTTTGTTCATCCCAAAACCAATAGCCAAATTTCTGATCACCATAGCCAATGAAAAAACATATTTTAGACTTTGTATCAAGTTTACTACGAGCAACAGAATCAATATGAACATAGGAAACACAACCAAAAACTTTTAAATAGGAAAACTTTACCTCTTTATCGTTCCAAACCTCTTCAGGAAGTCTGAACTCCATGAGAACTGATGGTCCTCGATTTATCAGGTAAGCTGCAGTACTAACAGCATCAGCCTAGAAAGGTTTTGGTAATCCAGCATGCAACCTCATACTCCTAGTACGTTCATTGAGAGTTCTGTTTATACAGTTAGCCACACCGTTGGTGTGCTATCGTAGGCAACCAAAAATAAAACCTATACTCCTAAAAATATATGTAGTAGTGCGAGTAAGGATTGTTCCTACGAAGAGTATCTAGCCTAATTTTATGCTACGTGAACCAGGATTGGGGGGGGGGGGGTTTGAGTATAATGAAAACAATTTTAAGAAAAACAACTAAGGAACAATTCAAATTAAAGTATCGAAATCAATCAAGAGAACAAACCTTGGTCCAAGTCGACATCTACCATCGGAATTTTAGAACTGATCATCAATGTAAGTATATATCAATTCACACTTTGAATATTCATCATTGGAACTATTTTCCTATTTTTCCTTAGTCACAGTTAATTAGAAAACAAGCGATTTAATAACCCTAACTACTAAACAACCCAAGACAAGCGCTAAAGGTTTAATCTAGTAGCAGCCTTAAAAATTAGAGAGATCGATGAAGCTAAACAACACAAACACAAGCGGTTGCATTTAATTTAGTCAAGCGTTCTTCCTAAGATCTAATAATTTCTGACACAACAAATCATTAAATCTTGGTTGCTTCACAAATTAGAGAGATCAAACAATTACGGGTTTGATATCTAACCTAGCAATAGATTGCAACAAATAATAAACTAGTAGGCCTCCTAGTAATTAAACGAGACAATTATGAAAATAGGCACAGAAGAACATTCGATATTCAAAAAATAAATTGAACAATAAAAACAAATTAGATCTCACAGTTCTATTGATACTGAGGCTTCAGTTTCCTTCGACCAAGTATAAAAGTTTTGGCCACGCAGGGCCATGATAGAAAACTCGAAAGAGAAAATTAGAGAAGATGGGAGAGAGAGGTGTGTGTCCAATCTGATTTCTCCTCCCCCTTTTACACGTTAATTCCCCTTTTCTCAAGCCTACAAAATCTCCTAAAAATATTCTAAATAATAATATCCAAATATGACTAATTAAGGAAAAATATTAAAAATAAAACAAAGTCTTAATATAATTAGGAAAGTGGTGTTTTTCAGCTGGTAATTTCGTGCACCAGATCTAGAAACTTCAGAAAATAAACTGCATCAGATCCGCGTATTAGAATTGCAGGCTAAGGAATGTTCCAGATCGTCAACAGTGCAGGTGCAGCAACTTCAAGCCCGATTTCGACCTTGATGCAGCCCGTATCTCTCAAAACTCAAAACATTAAAGTTGTATAGCTTTGTCTTGGCGTTCCATATCATCTTAAATCATCTCAATCAGAACTTGGATGAGAGAGTTATGCCTAGATTACGAAACAATGTCATAGCTGTCCAGAATCACCCAATTAGCTACGTTTTGCACTTAACACCTCCATTTGCATCCTAAATCAAAATATAAGAATAATGAGTATATTTAGGCACCAAATAAATATAAAAGACTAAACATTAAGGGAGAAAAATATGACATTTTTCATTCTCATCAATTGTTCTGCTGTGTTGTCCCAGGAATAGTCTTCTCCATCCTGATTCCATGTGCAGCACAATACTCACTAAACCCTCCATCTATGTACTCTGCTCCATTTTCTAACCTCAAACATTTTTCTTTTAGACCTGTTTCTGCCTCAACCATAGCCTTCCACTTCTTAAAAGTCTCAAATACATCATATTTATTTTTCAAAAAATAAACTCATACCTTTTTGCTTGAGTCATCAATGAAAGTGATGTAATACCTTGAACCTCCAAGGGATGCAACCGGAGAAGGCCCTCACAAATCAGTGTGTACTAACTCTAATTTTTCAACCTTCAGTGTCTTGCTAGTTTTCAAGAAGCTCACATTTTTCTGCTTTCCTAAGATGCAGCTTTCACACATGTTGAAATCAACAGACTTCAATTCTGGTAGTTTCCTTTTTGATAGTAGCATCTTCATCCCTTTCTCACTCATGTGACCAAGTCTGCGGTGCCATAGGCTTGTATCAGTACTTGCTTCAGTAATTGCAATTGTGTCCCTTGGACTTAAGGTTATATATAGAGTACGAGTCTTCTTTCCATGGGCCAATACTCTAACTCCCTTTGTAACCTTCCAAGTACCACTAACAAACAGTATTGCATGCCCTTCATCATCAAGTTGTCCAACAAAAATCAGATTCCTCCTCAGGTTAGGAATATTTCAAACCTTCTCTAGTAACTAAACAGTTCCATTGGGCAACAATATCTGGACGTCTCCTATACCTACAACATCCAAGGTTGTACCATCAACCAAATACACCTTACCAAAATCACCTGCAACATAGTTCTGTATGATTTCTTGGTGTGGAGTGGTATGAAACAAAGCTCTTGAGTCCAAAACTCAATCATCGAGTGGATTGTCTACTGCAAGAATTGATGCATCCTGTACCTCTTCTGTTACACCATTAGCAGAATCATCTTCATTCTTCTTCTTAGGACTTTTGCATTACCTCCTAAAGTGACCCGTTTTCCCACAGTTCTAGCATTGTACTTGTTGGCTTGATCTAGATTTACTTCTGTTCTAATTAGAATTTTTGAATTTTGATCTGCTCCAATTTGAATTTCTGTCATTACCTCTTCCTCTTGTCTCAAGGTTTAGGGCAGAACCAGATCTTGAGGTTCCACCTACATCTCTTTTGCAAATCTCTTCAGCTAGAATTAAATCTCGTATGTCATTGTACTTCAGCTTTTCCTTTCCTATAGAATTGCTTACTGCCATCCTCATTGCCTCCCAACTGTTTGGCAAAGAAGCCAAAATGATTAGTGCAAGGATCTCATCATCAAAATCAATTTCTACAAATGACAATTGATTTGTGATAGTGTTAAATTTGTTCAGATGTTGTGCTACTAATGCATTCTCTACCATCTTCAAGATGGTGTACTGTGTTGCTTGTTTAGAAGATGAGGAAAGTAGAGATCATCTACTGGGCCAGCCCATGGGTCATGGGCTATTTGATGAGCCTTAATCCAACATCAACTTGGTTGGTTTAAGATTTAGGTCATTAAATAAACAAGTTTAAGAAAGAAAAAAAAAATATATACCTTCATGCGATATCCAGGGATATTTTGGTGGTTTCTAAGGGTGTGAGGTAAGGAAGTATTCATTCAAATCTAAAATCTCAATAAGACCAAGAGATGACAAGCTTTTATCCTAGGGTATGGGCTTGTGCTCACTTACAACCCAAAACTCACTAACTCTAGGAAACAACAAACACAATGCCTACTTTACTAGAACTTTTAAAGAGTGAGAAGAAAGGGATTTTGGTGTCTTTCAAATGAAGGAGGACAAGGGTATTTATATTGGGTGATGAGGGTTTTGGAATGAGATTTAAGTAATGCAGGACTAAAGGAATTCTGAATTTAGGTTGAAATTTGGAGTTATGGAGGTTTGACCAGTGTGGGGAGCAAGCAAGGAACCCAAAGAAAAGAAAATAAGTGTTTTCTGATTGACACTTGCTTTCTTTTCTTTTTTTGCATGATTCACATTAATGCTTTGATTCACTCAATTTTTTGATCCTTTCTTGTTGTAAGTAGATGTGTTTGGTTCTCAAGTTTAGCAAATTAATCTCAACTAGTATGTTGCTCGTGTGATGCACGGATAATTTTGTGATATTTTATGTAAGACGGCTTTGGATAATATTGTACATATATTATAAAGCAAAAGTAAACTAAATTAGAGTAAAGAAACATATATATTTTGAGATGTTAAAAATTAGTTTAGTAGTTTTACTACATATTTGTAGCCTTCTCAAGGTAAGATTAAAAAAAAAAAAATCATGAAAACAAAGATAAAAGCAAAAAGTAATGGGACCATGAAAATCAACTAATTTGTGTTGTGTTCACATATTTCATACTATGAAATGAAAGTATACGCAACTCTCTCACTGTCTTCTACTCATTGACAGTACGACATTAAGACATGATGTTGGCAAGTGTATATTCATGTGTCTTATAGATGATTTAAAATTAAACCATGGTAGAATATGACTTTACATTACGCACCACATATTCTCTCTACTTATATACCCAAAACAAAAACTATCCAACATTCCAACCAAATTACCCAAACCTAAATCATATTTAAGACCCTAATTTTAAAAAGAAAAAAGAAAAAAAAATTACCCATAGGGGTTTTGGTGTCTTGATGGTAGTGGGAGGCCAATATAACGGAGGTGGTGACCCATCGGATTCCTTTTTCTCTCTCTTTCAAATGTTTTGTCAACCTCAGATCTTTTATTTTTGTAATATATAGTGAAACAGTGTGTTTTATTTAATAATTCATAATATTTTTGTATCTCTCTATCTCTTCAGAGCCTTATGTGGTTAGTTATTAGTTATTACTATTAGTCCTTAATTTTTTTTTAAAAAAAAAATACTAAAATGGTGGGTATGCTAAAAGACATGAAAATAAAGAAAGGTGTGGTGTAAGCTTAGGCAATTAATGAGATATTAATAATATAACAGTAAAATAAGTTAATGTGAATTTTTGAGTAACAGTAAAAAAAAAAATTAATGAAAAAGGTAAAAAAAATGCTAAATATAAAATTATAGGGCCATTTGGCAAGACCTCATGCAGGAAAGCATGAGGTCTCTGCTTTTATATATATATATATATATATATATATTGATTGATTGATTGATTGATTAAACCCAATCAAGTCTAATTAACAATTTATATAACCACTGCACACCCTTAGTGCGGTGGTCACTTCATAAGTATAAATGCTTGTAGAGTGTGAGGTTCAAGTCTCTAAGAAGGAGCTTCACACATATATACACTTAGATTAGGCTAGAGTAGAAATTCTATCTTGTATCGAAAAAAAAATTATTTAACTTAACCAAGATTTGAATTAAAGAGCCATAGTGAAATTAATTGCAAATGTGCATCCTCACAAAAAATGTAAGCCTTTGGCCAGTGAGATTATGACACATAATTAAATTTTATTTAACCACAATTGGACCAATCAAAATTAAATATTCATAATCACGTAGGGTTAGGCTCATCAATATGAATGTATCTTTAGTCGTTAAAATTTGATTTGACAATAACTTTCAATCCGGTGGTCCGATTAAGGCATGCTATTAGTCATTTTGATTGTTATGACATCAAGATCATTTTAACAAGGGAAAATTGAAGATCAATGGTCAGAGTGAAGATGTTATCCCTGGTTGTGAAATTGCCATTTTTCTCTTTCAATGTGAGGTAAATTAATGTAGGTTGCAGAATGGGGTGTCCACACATACATACATGAATGTTTGTTTCAATCTTGAATAATTTGTTTTTGGATGCTATAACATGTTATTTGGATTGATAGGGCAAAAATGTATTGACCTCTTTGGCAAATTAATTAATTGATTATCCAAGTTAATTAATTAAGTGAATTTAACATGCAATAGCGTGGTAGTACAAACAAATCACCAAATAACTAAATGCAGCAGAAAATAAATTTGATTTAGGTGATTTGTTTATAAATAGGGAAAACCACCAAGGCAAAACCCCACTGGGTGAATTTAAGGTCACTACTCCCGAGAATTCACTATTATCAATCACAAGCAGTTACAAGTAAAAGGAATCCATGTACCTAATATCAACCTACAGTTGACCCCTTACACCATTACCTAATTGGACTTGTATTGTAGCAGCAATCTCTCCGTTCAATGCACGAATCTCAGTACGTGACAAACCAATGATGAAAAGTTCTTCAGTTCATCCAACAATGAAGATCAAGAAGTTCCTTGGTCACAAAACTCTTGGCGCAAAGACGCAGTAGCTTTTATAGAGAATATGATGAACTAGAACAATTTTTGCTTCCAGTCACAATATGCATGGATTATTCTTTTGCAACACCTTCCATCCCCTTGTGGCGGCTCTTAAAATAATCCTTATATATGTCTAAAGTTGTGAGAAAAGAAACCCTATACAAATACTCAAGGATATGCGTGTAATCAGATCTGAAAAATCTAATTTCGTAATTCTCAACAAATACAGCTTGTGTCAAGCTTTTGTCGAGCTTCAACATTAAATCTCGATAGATGTCTTCTGTCAAGACTGCTGTCAAGCTTTAATGAGCAGCACTTCCTTCACTTGTTTCTTGGTCAGATTTGCATGACTTTAATACTAAACATGAACACTTGTTTCTTGAAGCACTAAACCCATCCTAGATCTATCCAATTACAAGTAAAGTGTGTTTTGTCAAAGGATTACCCAATTACACCAAATATGTCCCAAACATGGATAATGTAATATGACCATTGACTACCATAGTTTAGAAAACTGGTTTCATTAGGTAAGATGAGTGTTTAATGTTGAACACAATTTTGTGTCTGTGAAGAGGAAGCTCACGAAGAAGAAGCATAAACACGAAGAAGAAAGCTAAGTAAAACGCAACGTTTCAATTAATCCAGGTGGCACCTAAACGCAACGTTTTGCTTAATGAAGCTTGTTCTGTTGTTAAGTGAAACAGTGCGTTTGGTCTGATTTGAGAGCTATTAGTTAGGCGCGAGAATTAGTTGGTGATTAGCTTAACCAACTCTAACAAACTTTCCCCAATCTTTCCAAAACTGCAATCCATATAATGTGGTCGGTTAATCTCAGTGTTTAGGTGTATATAAACTACTCTAGGTGTATAATTATTCTTTATGTAATTCAGTGTGATCAATATACAAGTTTCTAGATTCATCTTCTCTCTCTCTCTCTCTCTCTGTGACTTTCTTTCGCTTTCTCACACTTTTTCTCAGTTTCTCAAATTTTTTTTTTTTTTTTTAGCTTTGTTTGTGATTTGTATTCACTATTACTCAGTCTATGATACTGAGTTTTTCATCATGGTATCAGAGCACACTACTACCGCTGCTAATCAAGCTTCATCAATGGCAAATTCAAGCTCAACAATGGCTTCGTCTTCTTCAACCTCAACCTTTTCAATGTCAATAGGTTCAGCTACTAATCTGGTTAATCAGCCTCTTTTACTTCTGTCTAATATGTCAAATATGATGACAGTGAAGCTAGATAATAGCAATTATATTGTCTGGAAATATCAAATCACCATGGTTCTTGAAACCTATTCTCTGTATGAATTGCTTGAAGAGCCTCAACAAATTCCTAAGAAATTTGTCAAGGATTTATCTGGTTCATATACTATTATTGTGAATCCAGATTTTCTGATTTGGAAGTCTAAGGAAAAGGCTTTGCTTACCTTTATAAGTTCAACCTTATCACCATCTATGCTTGCACTCACTGTTGGATGTGCTTCAGCTGTGGAAGTTTGGAAAGTACTTGAAAACAGGTTTTCCTTAGTTTCAAGATCTCATAGCATGAATTTGAAGAGTGAGCTGCATAACTTGAAGAAGGGAAATGATATTGTTGATGTGTATCTTCAGAAAATTAAAGTTGTGAGAGACAAGTTGCTAGCAGTTGGGGTAATTGTTGACGATGAAGAATTGCTCCATATTGCAATTAAGGGACTACCAAAAGAGTATAATGCATTCAGATCAACTATTAGAACAAGAAATACTTAGCTTGGTTTTGATGAACTCTCAACTATGCTAAATGCAGAAAAAGAGTCTCTCAATGAAGGTTTAGAGGTTAAAGATTCTATCTTTGCCTTGGCAGCATCAACTAATCAGAAGTCTCATAGCAATGGTTTTAATCAAAACCATAATAGAGGAAGAGGCAGAGGAAATTTTACCAATAGAGAAGGCAGAGGTGGTAGAGGTTTCAGTGGTCAACCTTCACAGTTCCATCCTTTCAATCATTTCCAACAAGGTCAATCTAGTTTTGGAGGGACTAGATCTGATAGGCCTATGTGTCAAATTTGTGGAAAGCTTGGTCATTTGGTTGTGGATTGCTATCACAGGATGGACTATGCTTATCAAGGCAAGCATCCACCTGCTAAACTTGAAGCAATGGACATAGCTTCTAATGCCTGCCTCACTTAAGATTAGCCTTGGCTTGCTGATAATGGAGCCACAGATCATGTAACAGCCAGCCTTCATCATTTAAACTTCCTAAAGCCTTGCACCACACAAGATCATCTTACAGTTAGCAGTGGTCAAACTTTGCCTATCACACATATTGGTACAGTTTTCATTCCTTCCTCTTTCTCTGATATTCAACTTAATAATGTCCTTAGAGTGCCATCCATTGCATCCAATCTTGCATCTGTTCATAAGTTATGTCATGACAATAATTGCTAGTGCTATTTTGATGAAAATATCATTTCAATCCAGGCCTTGGACATGGGGAGAATTCTCTACCAGGGCACGAGTGAAGATGGTGTTTATCCTATCTATCCTCATCAAGCATCTCAACTTTACTTGTCTTCTATGGCCTGTCATAAGGTTTCTAAGTCATCTATTTTCAATAAAACTCTGTGGCATATGAGACTTGGTCATCCTAATGATCAAGCTCTCCACTGTTTGTTTCCTCAGATCAATTTTGTATAGAATATTATCAATGATATTGATCAATCTTCTATTCACTGCTTGTATGGTAAAATGCACAATGTTCCATTTCCAAATTCTCAATTTAAGGCTTCTTTTCCCTTTGAACTTATGCATTTTGACTTGTGGGGTCCTGCTCTTGTTGTCTCTGTCAATGGTTTTAGATATTATATACTGTTTGTTGATCATTACTCTAGATTCAGTTGGCTTTACCCACTGAAATCTAAATCTGAAGCCTTTGCTAAATTTGTTCATTTTAATGCTAAGGTGACAAATCAATTTTCATTGAAAATAAAGACTTTTAGATCTGATGGAGGAGGTGAATTTACTTCCAATGAATTCAAATCTTATTTGTCAAACCATGGTATTCATCATCAACTATCCTGCCCTTATACACCTCAACAAAATGGGGTTGTTGAGAGAAAACATAGGTACATCATTGAGTTTGTCATTACTCTTTTGACTCAAGCTTCCTTGGACTATTCATTTTGGACTTTTGCAGCATAGACAGCTATTACTTTAATTAATTTGATGCCTACAGCTGTTCTAAACGGGAAATCTCCTTAGTCTAAGCTTTATTCCACTTCACCTGATTTGACTCATCTCAAAATTTTTGGTTGTGCCTGTTACCCCAACCTTAGACCCTATACTACTCATAAACTTGAATCCAGAACTAAGGAATGCATCTTCATTGGTCATCCTAATCGTTGTAAAGGATATCTGTGTCTTGATCCTCATACAAATCGTGTTTACACTTCCAGACATGTGCTTTTTAATGAATCAAAATTTCCTAGTTTCTTACCTATTACATCTGGTTCTACCACTTCTCATAACAATATTACTCCAGCTTGGTTGTCCAATAAGCTCTTTTTCCATTCTACCAACTAGCCTTCCTTGCTTGGTTCTTACCATCTTCTGTTTCCCAGTCAAATCTTCCTTTTATGACTTTCCATCCTACATATCAGTCAGGTCATACTCCTGTGTCTTCCACTACTACAGCTACCCCTCCATTGTCTAATACTCTTTCTACTCTTGCTATATTTCCTACACCTTCCTCCTTGTCTCCTTCCTTGGCTACTCCTACACCTGCTACACTACCTGATCCCATACCAGCTACTTTACTTGTTATCACTCCAAATTCCCATCCTATGCAAACCAAGTCCAAAAGTGGGATTACCAAGCCTACCTCCAAACTTTGTTATAAAGCCACTATTGACTACACATATACTGAACCCCCTTCCTATAAGGTTGTTGCTAAACATCCTATGTGGTGTGAGGCTATGGATGTTGAATTTCAGGCTCTTCAAAGACAACAGACCTGGTCACTTGTTCCTGCTCCTTCTCATGTTAATTTGGTTGGATGTAAATGGGTGTTTAAGCTCAAGTTGAACAGTGATGCTACTATTTCTAGATACAAGGCAAGGCTGGTTGCTAAAGGCTTCCATCAGCAGGTAGGTGTGGATTTTCATGAGACATTTAGTCATGTGATTAAACCTATTACAGTGAGATTTGTCCTAGCTATTGCTGTGAGCTGTCAATGGGATTTGAGGCAACATGATGTGTCAAATGCTTTTCTTCATGGCTATCTCAAAGAAGAAGTTTATTTGCATCAACCCCTAGGATATGTTGACTCTGCTCATCCAGATTATGTTTGTAAATTATACAAGTCACTTTATGGTCTCAAACAAGCACCCCGGGAATGGTTTGAAAGATTTGCATTTCATTTGCTTCATCTAGGCTTTGTTGCTTCTATGGCAGTTCCTTATTTGTTTACGGCTCAGCTCATACCATCATCTACCTTCTATTATATGTGGATGATATAATAGTTACTGGCAATGATTCTGCTCAGATTCAAAATTTGATTACAGCTCTTGGTCAAGTGTTTAAGCTTAAGGATTTGGGGCCTCTTAATTACTTCTTGGGCATTCGGATTACTAAGACATCTCATGGTCTTACCCTAACATAGTCCAAATATGCCTCTAATGTGCTTCACAAATTCCATATAGAGCATTCCAAGCCTACTAAAACACCCTCATGTCCTTCCACCAAGCTAGTTCCTCATGATGGAGTCACACTTTCTGATCCTACTCAGTACATGAGCATGGTTGGTGCTCTCCAATATCTAACCTCCACTCGTCCAGATATCGCCTTCAGTGTGCATCAATTATGTTAGTTCATGAGTCATCCTACCACTACACATTTTGAAGCTGCCAAACTTGTTCTTCGTTATATCAGGGGCACCTTAAATTTTGGAATTTCCTTTACTCTAGGCCCTTTAACTCTCATTGCATTTTCAGATTCTGATTGGGCTGGGGATCCTATGGATAGGCGCTCTACTACAGGCTTGCTTGTTTTTCTTAGGCAAGCCCTATATCTTGGTCTGCTAAGAAATGGAGTACTGTCTCTCATTCTTCAATAGAGGCTGAGTATCTTGCTTTGGCTGCCATAGCAGTTGATTTGGCTTGGTTGCATACTTTATTTAAGTAGCTTTGTATTTACCTTTCTCACATTCCTATCATTTGTTGAGACAATGTTTCAGCAATTGCCTTGTCTACTAATCCGGTGTTCCATTCTCGCACCAAACATCTTGAGGTGGATTATCACTTCACCCATGAGAAAGTTCTTCATAAACAATTACAGATTGGGTTTGTTTCAAGTTGTGACAATTTTGTAGATATTTTTACCAAGTCCCTTTTTGCTCCTCTATTTTGTTTTCTTCATTCCAAACTTCTGATTGATTCCTCCCCCATCAGTTTGAGGGGGGATGTTGAACATAGTTCTATGTCTGTGAAGAGGAAGCTCACGAAGAAGAAGCATCTACAAGAAGAAGAAAGCCAAGTAAAACACAACGTTTCAATTAATCCAGGTGGCACCTAAACGCAACGTTTTGCTTAGTGAAGCTTGTTCTGTTGTTAAGTGAAACGATGCATTTGGTCTGATTTAAGAGCTGTTAGTTAGGTGCGAGAATTAGTTTGTGATTAGCTTAACTAACTCTAACAAACTTTCCCCAATCTTTCCAGAACTGTAATCCGCATAATGTGGGCAGTTAATCTTAGTATTTAGGTGTATATAAACTACTCTGGGTGTATAATTATTCTTTTTGTAATTCAGTGTGATCAATATACAAGTTTCTAGATTCATCTTCTCTCCCTCTCTCTCTCTCTCTCACACACACACTGTCTCTCAGTTTATAAGATATTTTCTTTTCTGTGTTTTAGCTTTGTTTGTGATTTGTATTCACTATTACTCAATCTATGATACTGAGTTTTTCATCATTTAACACCTTCCAATCTTGTAACTTTGTCTCTAAACTTAGATTTGTTGATAAAAATTTATCCATATAATTTTCAATTTCTAGATTGTGGATAGGATTAAATCCGTGTACCTTTTCTTAGATTGTATATAGGGCCAAAACCATGTAATGTTCTAGTTAATTTTCAAATCAATGTTAATTTTTTCAATAAATAAAAGTGATGTATTTTCATATGGTTTCTCATTTTCCTTTTATTAAAATAAATGGCGATTCTATTGTAAAACCCTCTATCTAGGGGGTAAAATATCATTAGTTGAACCACTATTGTGAGAGACACTAACACTCCTCCACCCAAATGCATAAGTTTGGCTCAACTAAGAAGGTTGATGGGCTGAGGTCGCAATCTCTCACAAGGAGAAATTCAAATGGAGGCCCAAAGCTCATCCTCTGATGGTTTTTGTATCAAGGCCTTACACGCCATGAATTAGACTAAGGGTCTGTTTGAATACTGTTTATTGCTGAAAACTGAAAACTAAAAACACTGTAGCAAAATAATTTTTAAATGTGTGAATAGTGTAGTGGGACCCATTTTTAATGAAAGTTTTATTGAAAAAAGAGGTTTGTGGGGACCCACTAACAGATGCTGGACACACAACGCTAGACGCTAGACATGCTATCCAAATGGATACTAAGTAGAAGATTCCATTTTTTTTAGAGTCTAATGGTGAAAGAGATTGTGCTTTCCTTTGCATAATTGACCCCATATGGTTGCTTGCATCAAATTCTAGCGGCATAAGACAAGTGGGCTATTTCCCTCACTGATTTTGAGAGACAATTTGGACTTGATCAAGATACCTTAATCGGTGGGGTATATAGTTTCAAGGAGCCTTCCTTAGTCGACCCTTTCTTGATAATCGAAACTTTTGGCTACCATAAAAGTTTCAATTAGTACACGAGGCATGGTGAGCATTCAAAGTTTCCTCGGTACATATGATCTCCTTTTTCGTTTATCAATTTGAGACTTTCCCTTCTAAACAAGTGTGATTTTTCATGGGAGAAAAAGTAGGGTAAATGCTATGTCGTGTGGTGTGCACTAGGTTTAGGTTTATCATGGGTTGGTCTTGAAGCAATGGCTTAACCCCATAACACTGTAAACGCTACAACTCCCCTCCCATCTAAACAACAGTCCATGAAGGAAAAGAAACATGCCTTGGCAACATCCTTATGATTGATATTGATGCCATTAGCTCTTCCAAGAGAGCTAAGAAGATCCCGAAACTCCCAACTTTCATATTGTCCTATGGTAATCACGAATTATATGTATTCTTATCTAGGGATGGCCATGGATAGGGTATGGATTGTGTATACCCATACCCTACCCGAAAAGTTTGCCCATGGATACCCGAATATCAATACCTATTAGTATCCATACCTGAATCTTACCCGAATGTATTATCCATGGATATTCATACCCTACCCGAAACCTGAAACCCATTTTATTTATTTATTTATTATTATTATTATTTTTCTGAACTAGTATTCAGAGTGAACAACCAAGCAAAGCAAAAAACCCCAATATCCAATGCACAAATTCTTCATCCATTCATAGCTCCTACACATACGTACAAAACCAAAAACCCATTTCTCTCTTTCTCTCTCTCTTTCTTTGATTTTCGAGCACCACCACTCAGTAAGCAGAGAAAAATACAAACTCTAAAGCCATGAAAAGAGAGCTTGACCCTCATGAGTCATGAAAGTCATAATATCCAACCCTTGCCTGACTCGTCCGTGACTAGCAGCTCAAGTACTGGAAAAGCCAAGATGTGTTGGGAAGAGGAAGTACAACAAAATGGTGGCATGGACGAGCTCTTAGCTTTGTTGGGTTACCACGTTCGAGCTTCAGACATGGCCAAGGTTGCCCAGAAGCTGGAATTGCTCGAGGATTTGATGGGAAATGCTCAAAGTGATGGCCTCTCTCATCTTGCCACTGAGACTGACCATTACAACCCTTTTAATCTTAATGCCAGAGAGAGTGTAGTGACGGTGAGAGAGGTTTTTAATTTTATTTTTTTAATATGGGTCGGGTTTGGATAATATCCATACCCTACCCAGTTAAGTTCTATCCATGAAGAACCGGGTATTACCCGGAACATTTGGATTGGGTAGGGTTGGATATCCATTACCCAATGGGTATGGCCATCCCTATTCTTATCCATAGGAGATAGATAAATCATGGGGAGTGTTGGTGGGGATAAAATTAAATATAGAGGGCATCACAAATGATGTTGGTTAAATCCCATATGAACTTTTATTCCTATATATTAAAAAAAAAAAAAAAAATCTTACATGGTAGGAATGTTTTTTAATTAAGTGAAAAAAATGGTGCTACACAATAAGTCTAGGGACAATTTTTGCCATAATTTATTAATTTTTAAAAAAAAAATAAATGATAGGTAAATGTAAAAATAATTGTCCACAACTCATGATAGATTACTTATATAAATTATGGAAAAAATTGTGATAAAATTTGTGCCTGTGATTATTGATAACTAGTGTGTAATCCCGTGCATATGCACGGATACATTTAAAAACAATCACAATTATGTATATATAATTTAGAATCTAATTAAATCTAGACTTTTCTGTTTTTGCATTCAATAATTTACTTGCCACAAAAATTAAAAAATTAGATGGAACACGTGCAAAATTGAACTCCAATTAAAATTCAATTTAGAATCTAATTAAATTTAGACTCTTTAATTTTTGCACATAATAATTCACTTGAAACACAAATTTAAAAATTAGATGAGACATGTGGCGCAAAATTAGACTCAGTTTAGAATTTAATTGGATTTTCTCTTAGTTTTAGCTTGTAACTCCATACATATGCATAGATACACTTAAAGATATATAATAAGATGCATAATATAATTTATATATATATAATTTAAATATTATTGATAGTTATTTTTATATTTTGTTAACTCTTTTAAAACATTTGAAATGATATTATTAGGTATAAAATGTAAATTGTCCATTTTTTTTAAAATTATTGTGAAGCACTTTTTTTTTTTTTTACAATTTATTTATTCTAGACTCTTTGGTTTTTGTATTTAATAACTTATTTGGATGAATATTTATGATGTGGTTCCACATTTTATTCAAAAATTAAGAAATAAAACTCTTTAAGAATAAATAATTTAGGACACATGGTGTTAAATTAGAACTCTAATTTGGAATTCTAATTTAAGTTTCTCTCAGCTTCACCTATTATTAGATATATAGACTAGCTTGTAACCACAGACATATGCATGGATACACTTAAATATATATAATAAGATGCATAATATAATTTCTATATATATAATTTAAATATTATTGATAGTTATTTTTATATTTTGTTAACTCTTTTAAAAAATTTTAAAGGATATTATTAGTACTTAGATTAGGCTAGAGTAGAAATTCTATCTTGTATCGAAAAAAAAAAAAAAAAAACAATTTATTTAACTTAATCAAGATTTGAATTAAAGAGCCATAGTGAAATTAATTGCAAATGTGCATCCTCACAAAAAATGTAAGCCTTTGGCCAATGAGATTATGACACATAATTAAATTTTATTTAACCACAATTGGATCAATCAAAATTAAATATCCATAATCAAGTAGGGTTAGGCTCATCAATATGGATGTATCTTTAGTCATTAAAATTTGATTTGATAATAACTTTCAATCCAGTGGTCCGATTAAGGCATGCTATTAGTCATTTTGATTGTTAGGACATCAAGATCATTTTAACAAGGAAAAATTGAAGATCAATGGTCAGAGTGAAGATGTTATCCCCGGTTGTGAAATTGCCATTTTTCTCTCTCAATGTGAGGTTAAATTAATGTAGGTTGCAGAATGGGGTGTCCGCACATACTTACATGGATGTTTGTTTCAATCTTGAATAATTTGTTTTCGGATGCTATAACATGTTATTTGGATTGATAGGCCAAAAATGTATTGACCTCTTTGGCAGATTAATTAATCGATTATCCAAGTTAATTAATTAAGTCGATTTAACATGCAATAGCGTGGTAGCATAAACAAATTACCAAATAACTAAATGCAGCAGAAAATAAATTTGATATGAGTGATTTGTTTATAAATGGGGAAAACCACCAAGGCAAAATCCCACCGAGTGAATTTAAGGTCACTACTCCCGTGAATTCACTATTATCAATCACAAGCAGTTACAAGTAAAATGAATCTCTGTATCTAATATTAACCTACAGTTGAACCCTTACCCCAATACCTAATTAGACTTGTATTGTAGCAGCAATCTCTCCGTTCAATGCACAAATCTCAGTACGTGACTAACCAATAATGCACGGATCCCAATACGTAACTAACACACCAACTTGAGGAAGATGTTGACTGCAAAGTTCTTCAGTTCATCCAACAATGAAGATCAAGAAGTTCCTTGGTTACAAAACCCTTGGCACAAAGATGTAGTAGCTTTTACAGAGAATATGATGAACTAGAGCAATTTTTGCTTCTGGTCACAATAATCATGGATTATTCTTTTGCAACACCTTGTATCCCCTTGTGGCAGCTCTTAAAATAATCCTTATATATGTCTAAGGTTGTGAGAAAACAAACCCTACACAAATACTCAAGGATATGCGTGTAATCAAATCTAAAAAATCTAATTTCGTAATTCTCGATAGATACAGCTTTTGTCGAGCTTCAACATTAAATCTCGATAGATGTCTTCTGTCAAGACTGCTGTCGAGCTTTAATGAGCAGCACTTTCTTTACTTGTTTCTTGGTCAGATTTTCATGACTTCAATACTAAACATGAACACTTGTTTCTTGAAGTACTAAACCCATCATAGATCTACCCAATTACAAGTAAAGTGTGTTTTGTTAAAAGATTACCCAATTACACCAAATATGTCCTAAACATGGATAGTGTAATATGACCATTGACTACCATAGTTTAGAAAATTGGTTTCATTGGGTAAGATGAGTGTTTAATGTTGAACACAGTTTTGTGTCTGTGAAGAGGAAGCTCACGAAGAAGAAGCATATACATGAAGAAGAAAGCTAAGTAAAACGCAACGTTTCAATTAATCCAGGTGGCACTTAAATGCAACATTTTGCTTAATGAAGCTTGTTCTGTTGTTAAGTGAAACGGTGCGTTTGGTCTAATTTGAGAGCTGTTAGTTAGGCAAGAGAATTAGTTGGTGATTAACTTAACCAACTCTAACAAACTTTCCCCAATCTTTCCAAAACTGTAATCCATATAATGTGGTCGGTTAATCTCAGTGTCTAGGTGTATATAAACTAGTCTGGGTGTATAATTATTCTTTATGTAATTCAGTGTGATCAATATACAAGTTTCTAGATTCATCTTCTCTCTCTCTCTCTCTCTCTCTGACTTTCTTTCCCTTTCTCACACTTTCTCTCAGTTTCTCAAATATATATATATATATATTTGCTTTGTTTGTGATTTGTATTCACTATTACTCAGTCTATGATACTGAGTTTTGCATCATGGTATCAGAGCACACTACTGCCATTGCTAATCAAGCTTCATCAATGGCGAATTCAAGCTCAACAATGGCTTTGTCTTCTTCAACCTCGATCTCTTCAATGTCAGTAGGTTCAGCTGCTAATTTGGTTAATCAGCCTCTTTTACTTCTGTCTAATATATCAAATATGATGACTGTGAAGCTAGATAATAGCAATTATATTGTCTGGAAACATCAAATCACCATGGTTCTTGAAACCTATTCTCTGTATGAGTTGTTTGAAGAGCCTCAACTAATTCTTGAGAAATTTCTCAAGGATTTATCTGGTTCATATACTATTATTGTGAATCCAGATTTTCTGATTTGGAAGTCTAAGGAAAAGGCTTTTCTTACCTTTATAAGTTCAACCTTATCACCATTTGTGCTTGCACTCACTGTTGGATGTGCTTCAGTTGTGGAAGTTTGGAAAGTACTTGAAAACAGGTTTTCCTTAGTTTCAAGATCTCATATCATGAATCTGAAGAATGAGCTGCATAACTTGAAGAAGGGAAATGATACCATTGATGTGTATCTTCAGAAAATTAAAGTTGTGAGAGACAAGTTGCTAGCAGTTGGGGTAATTGTTGACAATGAAGAATTGCTCCATATTGCAATTAAGGGACTACCAAAAGAGTATAATGCGTTCAAATCAGCTATTAGAACAAGAAGTACTCAGCTTGGTTTTGATGAACTCTCAACTATGCTAAATGCAAAAAAAGAGTCTCTCAATGAAGGTTTAGAGGTTAAAGGTTCTCTCTTTGCCTTGGTAGCATCAACTAATCAGAAGTCTCATAGCAATGGTTTTAATCAAAACCATAATAGAGGAAGAGGCAGAGGAAATTTTACCAATAGAGAAGGCAGAGGTGGTAGAGGGTTCAGTGGTCAACCTTCACAGTTTCATCCTTTCAATCATTTCCAACAAGGTCAATCTAGTTTTGGAGGGACTAGATCTGATAGGCCTATGTGTCAAATTTGTGGAAAGCTTGGTCATTTGGCTATGGACTGCTATCACATGATGGACTATGCTTATCAAGGCAAGCATCCACCTGCTAAACTTGCAGCAATGGACAAAGCTTCTAATGCTTGCCTCATTCAAGATTAGCCCTGACTTGCTGATAGTGGAGCCACAAATCATGTAACAGCCAGCCTTCATCATTTAAACTTCCCAAAGCCCTACACCACATAGGATTATCTTACAGTTAGCAGTGGTTAAACTTAGCCTATCACACAACTTGGTACAGTTTTCATTCCTTCCTCTTTCTCTAATATTCACTTAATAATATCCTTAGAGTGCCATCCATTGCATCCAATCTTACATCTGTTCATAAGTTGTGTCATGACAATAATTGCTAGTGCTATTTTGATGAAAATATCATTTCAATCCAAGCCTTGGACATGGGGAGAATTCTCTACTAGGGCAAAAGTGAAGATGGTGTTTATCCTATCTATCCTCATCAAGCATCTCAGCTTTACTTGTCTTCTAAGGCCTGTCATAAGGTTTCTAAGTCATCTATTTTCAATAAAACTCTGTGGCATATGAGACTTGGTCATCCTAATGATCAAGCTCTCCACTATTTGTTTCCTTAGATCAATTTTGTATAGAATAATATCAATGATATTGATCAATCTTGTATTCACCGCTTGTATGGTAAAATGCACAATGCTCCATTTCCAAATTCTCAATTTAAGGCTTCTTTTTCCTTTGAACTTGTGCATTTTGACTTGTGGGGTTCTACTCTTGTTGTTTCTGTCAATGGTTTTAGATATGATATACTGTTTGTTGATC
The DNA here is from genome assembly GCF_002906115.3 of Quercus suber. Classification (NCBI taxonomy): domain Eukaryota; kingdom Viridiplantae; phylum Streptophyta; class Magnoliopsida; order Fagales; family Fagaceae; genus Quercus; species Quercus suber. The sequence goes on along the minus strand of NW_027069772.1, from coordinate 627,842 downwards.
ATTACTCTAGATTCAGTTGGCTTTACCCACTGAAATCTAAATTTGAAGCCTTTGCTAAATTTGTTCATTTTAATGCTAAGGTGACAAATCAATTTTCATTAAAAATAAAGACTTTTAGATTTGATGGAGGAGGTGAATTTACTTCCAATGAATTCAAATCTTATTTTTCAAACCATGGTATTCATCATCAACTATCCTGCCCTCATACACCTCAACAAAATGGGATTGTTGAGAGAAAACATAGGTACATCATTGAGTCTATCATTACTCTTTTGACTCAAGCTTCCTTGGACTATTCATTTGGACTTTTGCAGCATAGACAGCTATTACTTTAATTAATTTGATGCCTACAGTTGTTCTGAACGGGAAATATTCTTGGTCTAAGTTATTCCACTTCACCTGATTTAACTCATATCAAAATTTTTAGTTGTGCCTGTTACCCTAACCTTAGACCCTATACTGCTCAAAAACTTGAACCCAGAACTAGGGAATGCATCTTCATTGGTAATCCTACTCGCTGTAAAGGATATCTGTGTCTTGATCCTCATACAAATGGTGTTTACACTTCCAGACATGCGCTTTTTAATGAATCAAAATTTCCTAGTTTCTTACCTATTACATCTGGTTCTACCACTTCTCATAACAATGTTACTCCAGCTTGGTTGTCCAATAAGCTCTTTTTCCATTCTACCAACCAGCCTTCCTTGCTTGGTTCTTACCCATCTTCTGTTTCCCAGTCAAATCTTTCTTTTATGTCTTTCCATCCTACATATCAGTCAGGTCATACTCCTGTGTCTTCCACTACTACAGCTACCCCTTCATTGTCTAATACTTTTTCTACTCTTGCAATATTGCCTACACCTTCCTCCTTGTCTCCTTCCTTGGCTACTCCTACACCTGCTACACTACCTGATCCCATACTAGCTACTTTACTTGTTATCACTCCAAATTGCCATCCTATGCAAACCAAGTCCAAAAGTGGGATTACCAAGCCTACCTCCAAACTTTGTTATAAAGCCATTACTGAACCCCCTTTCTATAAGATTGCTGCTAAACATCCTATGTGGTGTGAGGCTATGGATGTTGAATTTCAGGCTCTCCAAAGACAACAGACCTGGTCACTTGTTGCTGCTCCTTCTCATGTTAATTTGGTTGGATGTAAATGGGTGTTTAAGCTCAATTTGAATAGTGATGGTACTATTTCTAGGTACAAGGCAAGGCTAGTTGCTAAAGGCTTCCATCAGCAGGCAGGTGTGGATTTTCATGAGACATTTTGAACGGTTTTTAGACCCCTTAACACAACAATTGGATTAACCTAATTTATTAGCCAAGTAATTAATTTAGTCAAATTATGCAAATCTAGGTTAACACAATTAAATAATCATATCAAGATATAAAGAAGCGAAAATATAAAGAACACAAATATATGATCACCCAAGAAAACCAAACCAGTAAAAAACCTGGGGAGGATTTAACCTAGCTATCCTCAAGGTAAATTTGAATCCACTATATGAAAGAATCGAAATTCATACAAAAGGACTTACAAGCACCCACGCTCGACTTTCTAATGCTACTCACTAGTAGAGCTTACTGACACGACCACGTGCAAACTTCGAATCTACGGACTCCTTTCTTTCTTGGACTCTCCAATCCAGTACAAGCACTCCTGCTTGTTTTTCTTTAAGTTTCAATTGCAGCAACTGAGTTGATCATCAAGGTGTTGATAATATCTCTACCTTGAAAACCCTAAGTTTATGTGAAGGAAAGCTCCTCAAGGATCTCACAAGAGATTCACACACGCTGCAAAATATGAGCAACAATACAATCCAGAGTAACCCTCAAAACGTGGCTAGGGTTTTGCTGTATATACCTAGGGCAAAAACATAAAACCCTAAATGTTTAATGAGATAGGGCTGAGTTGGAAATTCGGTAGAAAAACATTATGGCCGACTTTCGATCAATCCAGTCTAACTTTCAATCGATCAAGTCAGGCTGAAATGTACTAATACATCTGTAACCTCTCGATTCCAACTTGACATAAATTACACAACTTTGAGCAAGCCTAAACAAGACTAAACATATTGTTTTGATCATAGTTTGCTAACATTACACATTAGAATTCTAAATACATCAAATCCTAAGTCTTTAGAACCTAACAAACTCCTCTTTTGGCAATTCGTGACAAAACACAAATTAAAAGTTCAAAGTTTACAAATAAAATCCATTTACAAAAATAATGTTCATAACACAAATTCAACTCTAACTACTATCCATCAGTTGCAAGTGTAGACAGCAGCTCAATTAAATCAACCTGTATATTCCTGAAACATTCAACAAACGCATAAACGCATGTGTGACAGAAAAACAGTAAATCAACAGATATGTAAACTAACTCTCCCCTTAAGTTAAATACAACAAAAATAAAACATTCTTGTATGTTTCACACAACACATAATAAAGACATATATCAATGAATAACTCATAAATATAAATCAATAAGTAGTGAATCACAAGAAACAAGAATCATATATATAAAAAACAAATGTATCTCCCCCTAACATGAATAGCCCCAAAAATGATATACAAAGTCCTAGATACAGTCTAATATCTCCACTAGCTCTGCAAAACAAAAGAAATACTCCCCTTAACTAAAAAAACGCCTCTACAAGAGTCAAAACACTACTCCCCATTTTTGTGACAGAATGTCAAAGGACAATAACACGCCATCATCAAAAGGAGGTGGTAAGGGTGAACGAAGATGCGCTAAGTCGGCTCGCAAAACACGTATCTCATCAAGCAAGTCCACCAAAATCTGACCATGAGCTGCCTGAATGGTCATGACAGTCTCCAAGCTACGACGTATATCAAAATCATTAGAAGGAGGTGGAGGAACATTAGCAGCAGCGGCATCACCAACAGGATCAGCAACATCCTTACCAACAAGACTTGTAGAAGGAGAAGGAGGAGGTGCGGTACCAGAAGGCTCAGACCTAGGGTGTTTAGAACCAACTCGAAGATGAGCAGCCCTCTGTCTAAGAAAAAATACACCAAGGAGAGCAATAACATGTACGGGCTCAAAAGAAGGGAAATCATCGACAAGATATAACAAAATCCTATGAATAAAAATAGGATGGATAAGAGCATGAGCGGAAGATGAACTCCTATAAACTTCGTTCAAAGAACGAAGAAACAAGTGAAGAAAACTAATAGAAGCATCAGTAACAAGAGCATACAAAAAGACACACCGCTCAAGATGAATGGTGAGAAGATGAGAAATGGGCCATATAAAATGACAGGCTATCCGAAGAAATAGATAGATAGTCTCAGGAAGCTCAGAAGACGTGATTTGAGGATCAGAACCCTACTGGATAGAAGACCCAGTGATGTATGACATGACATCATCCAAGAATGGAGACTCATCATATGGGTAGACAGGGCGCTTGACCAAAGGTACCCCTATAGCATTAGCCACAACAGTAGGAGTAATGGTGTACTCTACACCTCATATCCAACTCTTTACCAAAGTGTTGGAATCATAGATGCGAATAGAGATGTTCAAAAAGAACTCTCTAATTAGGGTAGCTGGATGAGGAGGATCAGAAATATCCAACAGAGGTAACCAACCCCAACACTCAAAATTTTCCTTAATGACAGGATCAAGCTCATTTAATACAACAGAACGTTCAACCCAAATCTTTCTCCTAAGGTTCAATGTCTCAAAAATCTCTTGATTTTTCTCACTAGGAAACTTCTCACGGTCAAAAGAAGATGGGGGAGGAAAAAGTGGGGGAACAAACCTATGAGCTCTAGTCTTCCTAGGCATAATGCTAAGGAAAGGACAAAGACACAAAGGAAAACCAAAAGAACAGAACAAAGCATAAACCAAGGGCAGATTGCAAGTTAGTACAAAAAAATATAGAACAAAAATCTATATGATGCATGAACAATTACAATGTCATGATGCATGTTCTAATGCAGTAAACTAAGTTCAATTTAAGTTCAATATCACAAAATTGGCTTGAGTACAAAGTTTCTAATAAAAACCCCAAAATTGAAAATCACTTGTTAAGATTTTGAAAAAAATTGACTAATTTACCATCACACAAGCTAGAATACATAATATAATGATGAATTACATCAAGTCAACAAGCCAATTGCATCAATTGAACCCAATTTGAACAAAACCCCAATTCAGAACAGTAACAAGCCCTAGAATTTTCAATTTTTCACAAATCACAAAATTGATCAAATTAAACCATCAAAATCATGTTTATATCATGTCCCAACAAAAACCTAATGATCAATTTCACTTAAAAAGTCTTGAATCAACAAAAAAAAATCAAAAGGAAATAGGTCCGAAAATTTCAATGAATAATGCATGAAAAATGCATGAAACATGAAAATAAAAGAAAAGGGAGGGGTATAATGGACATACCGGTCTTAGAGGACAAAAACCTTGCAAAAGATTTGGAGGAAAACGACAAAAATTGATGATTTTAGCCTTGCCGAGTTGGAGAGAGAGAAACAGGTTTGAAACTTTTGAAGAGTGATTTGAACAAGTCAAAGTCTGATATTTTAAAAACCTGATTCGCGATATTCTTTTCGATCGATCGAAAATTACATTCGATCGATCGAATAAACTAGAGACTCTGAAAATAATTTTAAGTACATTTTAGATCGATTGAAAAACAGAATAAATCGATCGAAACAAGTAGAGGCTCAAATTTTTGAGAAAAAAAAAACACAGTTTTGAAAACAAAACATATTTTGGCCATAAACTCCTCAAAGCATTAAAAATGATGAATAATATGCACGAGTATGAGATGAAATGCTTTTTCAAAAACCCAAGTTTTAAGCTCAGTTTATTAAAAAAAAATTCAGCCATTCTCCCATTAAATTCTCAAGCAAAAAAAATATTTTGCATAATACTCAAGGTATTTTCAAACTTGGTTGGTTAGACCAAAAACACACACAATAATATATACAGTGTTTAGCGAAGAGTAACTTGTGTAGTGTGTGCAACTAGCAAAAGTTTTGAGATATATGTGAGGTGATATGTGAATATAAATCAAACACAAAGTCTACAAAATTCATCACATAGGATTTGAAAGAGGCTATCACCAAAAGAGTTACTTCATATAACTCTCACATCTCCTAGAACATAAGCTTGTAATCATGTAAGTTTCTTGAATTTTGTCTCATATTGTTCACACAGATTTTAGTTATATGATTTGGCATCAAGCCTAATAGTACACACCAATTTTAATTATTAAGCAATTAAACCGAGGCTACACCTTATGTTTTTTTTGTGCATGTGCTACACTTTCTCGAGTACAAAATCTTACGATATGCACTAAGATGTTCATGATTGGCTAGTGAACAGTGGTGAGATGGTTATTTATGTCTTTCTCAAAATGATCAATTCCAACAATCAAAGGCACGTGACTTCAAGATCAAGACAAAGTGATCAAAAACTATAAACATCGTTCCCACACAACATGCACTACACATCTCAAACTAGTAAAGTGCAATAAATAAGCTCATCAAAACTAAACAAGGTACACAAGACATGTTATGTGTAAATAAATTGACCAACCTTGTTTTCAAAAAACCAAGAAAAATAATGCTAAACACAATTTGCTTTCCTTTTTATTTATTTTTATTTAAAAGAGAAAACACAAATAAATCTTAGAATGAAATGCATGAATGTTATGCAATACAAATCCTAGAAACAAAATAACACAAAAACCAAAGAACAATGGTCACAAAAGAGTAGAGTAAAGAAGCACAAGGACCATGTCAGAAAGACTCAATTAGATTGAGTCTTTTGCATCCAAAACCTTTTAGATACACTATGAGCATTGGAGTTCCTATTCACGTTCAAGTGATTTCCAATTCCATGATTGGAATAAAGGTTTAAAGCCTTTACCAATTTACCAATGAGTGCCATAGGATCTTGTGCTTGAGGCACAGGCACTTTTGGTTTGTTTGCTCTCTTAGCAGCTTGAAGCTTGTAACAGTTAGGACGAATGTGTCCAGACTTTCCATAAAAATGGCAAACCCAAGCAGGTTTACCATGTATCTTGTCCTTAGAAAGGGTAGACTCCTTAGGTTTAGACTCTTCCAGATCAACCCTAATCTTCCTAGATGGTGAAACTTCTATGGGTTTGACAACCTTACTCATAAGGGGTTTGACAGTTTTACTCACAACCTCACTCACAAAAGGTTCAAAAGAAGATGAAGGAACAAAGTTTGTGGAATGGGGTGTAGACATAGAGATGCTCTCAACAAAACCTATTCCAGATTTATCAGAAGGATACTTTTGAACACTCAGCATTTGATCAAGTTTAGAACTAGCAGATCTAGCAACAGATAAATCGTGTTCCAAAGTTTTAACTTTATCAAGTAAGAGCATATTCTCAGATTTCATATTGTTCAAAAGATCATTAGCATCAAACAGTTTAACAAGCAAATTCTTCTTATCAAGCTCAAGAGATTCAATTTTCTTTAGGCCAAGTTCAACATTCATAGCATCTTTTGCATCAACTTTGCAAAATTTATTATAGGCCTCTTGAAGATCTGCATCCTCAGAGAGTTCCCCATCAGAAGGGTTCTCTTCAACAGACACACTTTCATTGACTACAGCAGTAGCAGTAAAAGCAATGAAGTTTCCATCCTCGTTACATCCAGACTCATCATCAGAAACCTCATTATCATTAAGAGTTATAGCCATAACTTTACCCTTATACCTCAAGAATGTAGGACATTCAGATTTAACATGACTATACCCTTGACATCCAAAACATTAAGAACCCAAAGAATTATTGAAAGATTGACCTATTTTTTCTCTAGGTTTTTCAATGTTGCTAACCTTAATAGGATCATTCTTCATAAAATTTCTAGGTTTTGCAGTGTTTGTATTTCTTGCCTTTCTGTTACTGTTCCTAAGAAAGTTTCTAAAGTTCTTGGCAATGTAAGCAATCTCTGTAGTAGAGAGCTCATCATCAAATCCAGTAACCTCAACATCATCAACTGACTTAAGAGCCATTGACTTAGATTTGCTTGTTTTGGGTAGGTCTAGCTCCTAGGACTGAAGAAATCCTACAAGCTCATCAACAAGGATGGAGTTCACATCCTTGCTCTCAGTAATAGCAGTCACTTTAGGCCTAAAGTCCTCAGTCAAGGATCAAAGAATCTTCCTAACAATTTTAGGTTGATCATAGATTTCACTCAGATTAAAAGCAGAATTAACAATATCATCCAGTTTAGCATCAAATTCATCAAAAAATTCATCATCAGACATCCTAATGCTTTCAAATCTAGAAGTTAATTGCTGCAATTTATTAATCTTAACTGCCTTTATGCCTTTATGCACAGTCTGGAGGATTTTCCAAGTAATATGAGCAACCTCAACATTTGAGATTCTCTTAAATTCCTTCATAGAAACAGCAATAAAGATGGCATTCATAACTTTGCTATTGAACCCAGCTACTTCTTTTTGAGAAGTTTGCCACTCACTCACAGGAGTAATGGGTTTCTCTCATCCGTACTCAACGAAATTCCAAACCCTTTCATCAATAGATTTCAGGAATGCTTTCATCCTTACTTTCCAATAAGCATAGTTATTCTCATCAAAGTGAGGAGGAACAATCAGAGAGTGTCCATGTTCTATGACAACAAGAGTCAAGGATCAGCTCAGAGATCAAAAGATCTACAACAAGAGAGCTACTCGCTCTAATACCACTTGAATGGTTTTTAGACCCCTTAACACAACAATTGGATTAATCTAGTTTATCAGCCAAGTGATTAAATTAGTCAAATTATGAAAATCTAGGTTAACACAATTAAATAATCATATCAAGATATAAAGCAGCGAAAATATAAAGAACATAAAAATATGATCACCCAGGAAAACCAAACCGATAAAAAACCTGGAGACGATTTAACCTAACTATCCTCAAGGTAAACTTGAATCCACTATATGAAAGAATCGAAGTTCATACAAAAAGACTTACAAGGACCCACGCTCGACTTCCTAATGCTACTCACCAGTAGAACTTACTGACACAACCATATGCAAGCTCCGAATCCACAGACTCCTTCTTTTTTGGGTTCTCTAATCAAGTACAAGCACTCCTGCTTGTTTTTCTTTAAGTTTCAATGGCAACAACTAAGTTTATCATCAAGGTGTTGATAATATCTCTACCTTGAAAACCCTAAGTTTATGTGAAGGAAAGCTCCTCAAAGATCTCACAAGAGATTCACACAAATTGCAAAATATGAGCAACAATACAATCCAGAGCAACCCTCAAAACGTGGCTAGGGTTTTGCCTTATATATCTAGGGCAAAAACATAAAACCCTAAACATTTAATGAGATAATGCTGAGTTGGAAATTCTGCAGAAAAACATTCTGACCGACTTTCAATCAATCGAGTCTAACCTTCGATCGATCAAGCTAGGCCGAAATGTACTAATACATCTGCAACCTCTCGATTCCAACTTAACATGAATTACACAACTTTGAGCAAGCCTAAACAAGACTAAACATATTGTTTTGATCATGATTTGCCAACATTACACATTAGAGTTCTAAATACATCAAATCCTAAGTCTTTAGAATCTAACACATTTAGTCTTGTGATTAAACCTACTATAGTAAGACTAGTCCTAGCTATTGCTGGGAGCTGTCAATGGGATTTGAGGCAACTTGATGTGTCAAATGCTTTCCTTCATAGCTATCTCAAAGAAGAAGTTTATTTGCATCAACCCCCAGGATATGTTGACTCTGCTCATCTAGATTATGTTTGTAAATTACATAAGTCACTTTATGGTCTCACACAGGCACTCCGGGCATGGTTTGAAAGATTTGCATTTCATTTGCTTCATCTGGGCTTTGTTGCTTCTGTGGCAGATAGTTCATTATTTGTTTACAGCTCAGCTCATACCATCATTTACCTTTTATTATATGTGGATGATATAATAGTTACAGGCAATGATTCTACTCAGATTCAGAATTTGATTATAGCTCCTGGTTAGATGTTTGAGCTTAAGGATTTGGGGCCTCTTAATTACTTCTTGGGCATTCAGATTACTAAGACATCTCATGGTCTTACCCTAACATAGTCCAAATATGCCTCTGAAGTGCTTCACAGATTCCATATGGAGCATTCCAAGCCTACTAAAACACCCTCATGTCCTTCCACCAATCTAGTTCCTCATGATGGAGTCACACTTTCTGATCCTACTCAGTACAGGAGCATGGTTGGTGCTCTTCAATATCTAACCTTCACTCATCCAGATATTGCCTTCAGTGTGCATCAATTATGTTAGTTCATGAGTCATCCTACCACTACACATTTTGAAACTACCAAACATGTTCTCCATTATATCAGGGGCACCTTAAATTTTGGAATTTCCTTTACTCCAGGCCCTTTGACTCTCATTGCATTTTCAGATTCTGATTGGGCTAGGGATCCTATGGATAGGCACTCTACTACAAGGTTGCTTGTTTTTCTTGGGCAAGCCCTATATCTTGGTTTGCTAAGAAACAGAGTATTGTCTCTCATTCTTCAATAGGGCTGAGTATCTTGCTTTGGCTGCCACAGCAGTTGATTTGGCTTGTTTGCGTACTTTATTTAAGTAGCTTTGTATTTACCTTTCTCACATTCCTGTCATTTGTTGCGACAATGTTTCAACAATTGCCTTGTCTACTAATCCGGTGTTCCATTCTTACACCAAACATCTTAAGGTGGATTATCACTTCACCCGTGAGAAAGTTCTTCGTAAACAATTACAGATTGGGTTTGTTTCAGGTCGTGACAATTTTGCGGATATTTTTACCAAGTCCCTTTTTGCTCCTCTGTTTTGTTTTCTTCGTCCCAGACTTCTGATTGATTCCTCCCCCATCAGTTTGAGGGGGGATGTTGAACATAGTTCTGTGTCTGTGAAGAGGAAGCTCACGAAGAAGAAGCATATACATGAAGAAGAAAGCCAAGTAAAACACAACGTTTCAATTAATCCAAGTGGCACCTATACGCAACGTTTTGCTTAATGAAGCTTGTTCTATTGTTAAGTGAAACGATATGTTTGGTATGATTTAAGAGTTGTTAGTTAGGCGCGAGAATTAGTTGGTGATTAGCTTAACCAACTTTAACAAACTTTCCCCAATCTTTCCAGAACTGTAATCTGCATAATGTGGGCAATTAATCTTAGTATTTAGGTGTATATAAACTACTCTAGGTGTATAATTATTCTTTTTGTAATTTAGTGTGATCAATATACAAGTTTCTAGATTCGTCTTCTCTCTCTCTCTCTCTCTCTCTCTCTCTCTCTCTCAGTTTCTAAGATATTTTATTTTCTGTGTTTTAGCTTTGTTTGTGATTTGTATTTACTATTACTCAGTCTATGATACTGAGTTTTTCATCATTTAACACCTTCCAATCTTGTAACTTAGTCTCTAAACTTAGATTTGTTGATAAAAGTTTTTCCATATAATTATCAATTTCTAGATTGTGGATAGGATTAAATCCATGTACCTTGTCTTAGATTGTATATAGGGCCAAAACCATGTAATGTTCTAGTTAATTTTCAAATCAATGTTAATTTTTTCAATAAATAAAAGTGATGTATTTTCATATGGTTTCTCATTTTCCTTTAATTAAAATAAATGGTGATTCTATTGTAAAACCCTCTATCTAGGGGGTAAAATATCATTAGTTGAACCACCATTGTGAGAGACATTAACACTCCACCCATATGCAAAAGTTTGGCTCAACTAAGAAGGTTGATGGGCTGAGGTCGCAATCTCTCACAAGGAGAAATTCAAATGGAGGCCCAAAGCTCATCCTCTGATTGTTTTTGTATCAAGGCCTTACACGCCATGAATTAAACTAAGGGTCTGTTTGGATACTACTTATTACTAAAAACTGAAAACTAAAAATACTGTAGCAAAATAATTTTTAAATGTGTGAATAATGCCGTGAGACCCATTTTTAATGAAAGTTTTGTTGAGAAAAGAGGTTTGTGGGTCCTATGAACAATGCACGGGACCCACTGACAGATGCTGATACATGCTGGACACGCAACGTTAGACACTAGACATGCTATCCAAATGGATACTAAGCAAAAGACGATCCAATTTTTTAGAGTCTAATGGTGAAAGAGATTGTGCTTTCCTTTCCTTTGCATAATTGACCCCACATGGTTGCCTGCATCAAATTCTAGCGGCATAAGACAAGTGGGCTATTTCCCTCACTGATTTTGAGAGACAATTTGGACTTGATTAAGATACCCTAATCGGTGGGGTATATAGTTTCAAGGAGCCTTCCTTAGTCGACCCTTTCTTGATACTCGAAACTTTTGGCTGCCATAGAAGGTGGTATGCTTAAGTCAACATTATTGAGTGTGCAAGAGTGGGCAAGAATGCTTCAAGTCACTTGGTGTATTGGCATGAGGTGGCCAAAAGTTTCAGTTAGTACATGCGGCATGGTGAGCATTCAAAGTTTCCTCAGTATATATGATCTCCTTTTTCGTTTATCAGTTTGAGACTTTCCCTTCTAAACAAGTGTGATTTTTCATGGGAGAAAAAGTAGGGTAAATGCTATGTCGTGTGGTGTGCACTAGGTTTAGGTTTATCATGGGCTGGTCCTGAAGCAATGGCCTAACCCCATAACACTGTAAACGCTACAACTCCCCTCCCATCTAAACGACAGTCCATGAAGGAAAAGAAACATGCCTTGGCAACATCCTTATGATTGATATTGATGCCATTAGCTCTTCCAAGAGAGCTAAGAAGATCCCGAAACTCCCAACTTTCATATTGTCCTATGGTAATCACAAATTATATGTATTCTTATCTAGGGATGGCCATGAATAGGGTATGGAAACCTGAAACCCATTTTATTTATTTATTATTATTATTTTCTGAACTAGTATTCGGAGTGAACAACCAAGCAAAGCAAAAACCCCCAATCCCCAACGCGCAGATTCTTCGTCCATTCATAGCTCCCACACATACCCACAAACCCAAAAACCCATTTCTCTCTTTCTCTCTCACTTTCTTTGATTTTCGAGCACCACCACTCAGTAAGCAGAGAAAAATACAAACTCTGAAGCCATGAAAAGAGAGCTTGACCCTCATGAAAGTCATAATATCCAACCCTTGCCTGACTCGTCCGTGACTGGTAGCTCAAGTACTGGAAAAGCCAAGATGTGTTGGGAAGAGGAAGTACAACAAAATGGTGGTATGGATGAGCTTTTAGCTGTGTTGGGTTACCAAGTTCGAGCTTCAGACATGGCTGAGGTTGCCCAGAAGCTGGAATTGCTCAAGGATTTGATGGGAAATGCTCAAAGTGATGGCCTCTCTCATCTTGCCACTAAGATTGTCCATTACAGCCCTTCTAATCTTAATGCCAGAGAGAGTGTAGTGACGGTGAGAGAGGGTTTATTTTATTTTATTTTATTTTTTTATTTTTAAATATGGGTCGGGTTTGGATAATATCCATACCCTATCCAGTTAAGTTCTATCTATGAAGAACCGGGTATTATCCGGAACATTTGAATTGGGTAGAATTGGATATCCAATACCCATTTAGGTCATCCCTATCCTTATCCATGGGAGATAGATAAATCATGGGGAGTGTTGGTGGGGATAAAATTAAATATATAAGGCATCACAAATGATGTTGGTTAAATCCCATATGAACTTTTATTCCTATATATTAAAAAATAAATAAAATAAAAAATCTTACATGGTAGGAATGTTTTTCAATTAAGTGAAAAAAATAGTGCTACACAGTAAGTCTAGGGACAATTTTTGCCATAATTTATTAAATTTTTTTTAAAATATATAGGGCATCACAAATGATGTTGGTTAAATCCCATATGAACTTTTATTCCTATATATATATTTTTTTTAAAAATTCTTACATGGTAGGAATGTTTTTCAATTAAGTGAAAAAAAATGGTGCTACACATTAAGTCTAGGGACAATTTTTGCCATAATTTATTAAATTTAAAAAAAAAAATGATAGGTCAATGTAAAAATAATTGTCCACAACTCATGATAGATTACTTATATAAATTATGGAAAAAATTGTGATAAATTTGTTTCTGTGATTATTGATAACTAGTGTGTAATCCCGTGCATATGCACGGATATATTTAAAAACAATCACAATTGCATATATATAATTTAGAATCTAATTAGATCTAGACTCTTCTGTTTTTGCATTCAATAATTTTCTTACCACAAAAATTAAAAAATTAGATGGAACATATGTGCAAAATTGAACTTTAATTAAAATTCAATTTAGAATCTAATTGAATTTAGACTTTTTAATTTTTTCACATAATAATTCACTTGAAACACAAATTTAAAAATTAGATAAAACACGTGGCGCAAAATTAGACTCAGTTTAGAATTTAATTAGATTTTCTCATAGTTTTAGCTTGTAACTTCATACATATGCATGGATACACTTAAAGATATACAATAAAATACATAATATAATTTCTATATATATATAATTTAAATATTATTGATAGTCATTTTTATATTTTGTTAGCTCTTTTAAAAAATTTGTAAGGATATTATTAGGTATAAAATGTAAATTGTCTTTTTTTTTTTTTTTAAACTATTGTGAATCATTTTTTTTTTTTTATAATTTATTTATTCTAGACTCTTTGGTTTTTGTATTTAATAACTCATTTGGATGAATATTTATGATGTGGTCCCACATTTTATTCAAAAATTAAGAAATAAGACTTTTTAAGAATAAATAATTTAAGACACATGGCACAAAATTGGAACTCTAATTTGGAATTCTAATTTAAATTTCTCTCAGCTTCACCTATTATTAGATATATATACTAGCTTGTAACCATAGATATATGCATGGATACACTTAAATATATATAATAAGATACATAATATAATTTTTTTATATATAATTTAAATATTATTGATAGTCATTTTTATATTTTGTTAACTTTTTAAAAAAATTTGTAAGGATATTATTAGGTATAAAATATAAATTGTCTATTTAAAAAAAAAAAAATTATTGTGAAGCACTTTTTTTATTTATTTATTTTTATTCAAGACTCTTTGGTTTTTGTATTTAATAACTCATTTGGATGAATATTTATGATGTGGTTCCACATTTTATTCAAAAATTAAAAAATAAAACTCTTTAAGAATAAATAATTTAGGACACATGGTGCAAAATTTGAACTCTAATTTGAGTTTTTCTCAGTTTCACCTATTATTATATATATAGATGAATTATAAGCTTAAATTTTTTTTTAGTTATACAAAAAATAAAAAGCTCATAAATATAAAATCATTCCAAAATTATATTATTTATGATTTACTTATATTGGACTCTTTGTTTTTTACACTAAATTAACTCATTTGACATAAAAATTTTAAAAATTTTGATTAGGTGAGACACATGGTACAAAATTGAACTCTAATTAAAATTCAATTTTTATATTGAATTACCTCACTTGACACAAAAATTTAAAAACTTAGATTAGATGGGACACATGGCGTAAAATTAGACTCTAATTTAATTCCAATTTAAAATTTAATTAAATTTTCTCTCAGAGTTACCTATTATATAGATATATAGATTTGATATAGAACTTAAAACGCCCCAAATAATATTCTTGCTGGTTTTGGGTGCGTTTGGTAGAGTTATTAAACAACTTATTTTCAATTTTTAAATGACATTACACATATTTTCACACACTTTTCTATTTAAACATATTTCAAAAAATTACAAATAACATTATTCAAACTCTTCTACCAAACGTGCTCTTTGTGTTTTTAATGAAATTGTAGTAGTAGTGTAGCTAGTAAACTACAAAAAGACTAGTACATAAGTAACATAACCCAACGTTTATTTTGTTTGTTTGTTTGTTTTTTTTTTTTTTTTTTTTTTTTTTAAGTCTTAGCACCGCAGAATAGTTACTACGATGCCACGGTAACACGTGTGTAAAACCAAAAGCCAACTAAATTGGGCCATCTGGTTGAGAACCAACTGATCCCACATCGTTTAGTTACACGAAGCTATCTATGTTTATAAGCAAGAGCGAGAGTACAAGGCTTGTCCCTTCGGGGACATCCGATAAAATTGGAACGATACAGAGAAGATTAGCATGGCCCCTGCGCAAGGATGACACGCATAAATCGAGAAATGGTCCAAATTTTTTTCTTTACCCAAAATTTCCCAAAACCCATGTGTGAATTCTTCCATGGCTTCCACTGTCTTCTTCGTTCTGGTAAGCTGAAATTTTTAGCTCACACTTCTTTTGGATTCTCGTTATGTCATTTTGTAGGGTTTCTTTTGTAGAATTAGTGAAACCCTTCTGAAATTTGATCCAGATTTTAACATTCTGAAATTGGGTTTGATATTTTTGGAAAATTTAAATTTTGAGCCTTTCATAGTTTTCATACTTCAATATTAAAGCTTTTTATTATTATTATTTTTTTGAACTGTTGAAGCTTGTGAGGCATTCCAAATTTTGGATTTTCAATAGTTTTTTTGTGGTTGGCTTGGATATTAGCACAATAATATTCCAGAATGTCATTGAATTACATTTGCTGAGTTAGAGCTTCTTTTGATTATTGTAATGATGTTTGTAGCACAAAGAAGTTGAACAGGGATTGCTGCTAGGACCTCCATCAGCATCATGTGGGACCTGTGAATTGCTCTTAGACTAGAATAGAACTTCATCAGGTGAATTTCAATCATTTTGAAACTATAATCTCCTTTTGATGAAGTTTGATTGTACAAAAGCACACAATTCTTTTCACTTAAAATAGAGGTAAAAATGCAGTGTTACAAATCAAAACTTTGTTCAAATCATTTGCTTTATCAAATCTTGACCCAAATAGAAACTCCAATTTGCACCTTTGGCCTTAGTCCAGAGAAAGGGCAAATGGTGATAATATCAACAGCAGCCCATAAAACGTATGATCAGTTCTTTGGTTCTCATTGAAGCTAACCAATTTGATTTGAGTTACACTTGAGTCTGCCATGAATGTTATGAGCGATTATAGCCATTTACATAACTTATCATAGTAAAATTCAAAATGGTCGTTGTTCCTCAGCTTGGATCCACACCGTGAAAAATTTCAAAATACAAGTCATTATGGTAGTGGTGGTCAGGATTCCAGAGGTAGCATTTGAGAGGATCTCTCAATTACTGCTCTGCCTTCAGGAACGTGTTTGGAGTGTATGTATTTTACTGTCCCTATGACAGAACATTGCTGCTGTGGAGATTGCATTGACTTGGCTCTTCATTTAGTAGAATCACTCATTGGAGTTTAACGAAATGCTGCCCCACCTCAAATCTGCTGTTCACACCAGCAGGTTGCATGCCATTGAATTTGCAAATTTTTGTATTAAATGACCACTTAAGTAATTTAAACACTTTGTGAAAGGATCACCTCCAATTCAAAATCCTACAATTCCCTTTAATTTTTAGATAGAAGAGAGAAATGTGGCATTTAAAAAATCCAATGATCTTAAAAATCACATGTAAACCACATGAGAGCAAATAAATGCCACGTGTCATAAATTTGACTAAAAATTGGAGGGAATTGGAGGATTTAGATAGGAGGGGATCTTTCCTCACAGACCTTTGTTCGTTATCTAAACATTTGATTTGGAATTTCTTGTTTGATGGTGTTTTATGCTTTAGATAGTCATTATAAGCTCCAGATGAATTTTGTGCTACTTGTAGTACGATTGGTTTTAGTGTGTGAACTCCATTTGGACATGGATATAAGTTTACAATTTAAATTTCAAACTAACTCTATAGGCTAGAAATTTGTTATGTATGAGTGCTAGTCTTGACTATTACGCTTTAAGAATTTGCTTTAATCGATTGATTGTCTGGCCATGGTGGTGCAAACATTTTAAGATGCTGATGCAGAGTAAAATTGACAAAGCTGAGGAATTCAATTGGGTAAATTTTGTCAACAACTTTAAAGGATAGAAAAGGAACAAGTGAATCAATAGATGAAATTAATGTTCAGCTACACAATACCATGTGTTTAGTTTGATGAAAATTTTGAAGTAGATTTTCTTGTCAAGGTTCATGATGTTGACTATACTCATTAAACGCCTCTCAATTTGCTTTGGAATGAAGAGAGTCCATTTCATGGGAAATATGTAGTAGTTAACAAATCTAAAGCTAAATGAAGTGTCACGTCATTTTGAAATCAGTAAATCGGTTATCATTCCTTATTTGGTGGAATGACATTTTAAATTATTTGGCGCTCATGTATACTCTTAGATTCACTAAATCAGAACCATGAATGAGGCAAATAAAGAGGATCCTGATATGCTGATGAAGGGGTGATGTGCCTAATTTCCTTAGGTTACTTAAAACATTGATTTTTTTTTTTTTTTAAGAGGAAGAAAAATTATGATAGTTCATCTTCTTCTTTCTCTCCTAAATTATTGAATGAGAAGTATATGAACCAAAACTCTTCGGAAAGTCTTCCTACACAGTAGAGCCGTATTTATACATGCAGTTGACTTGACTAATGGCTTGTTTGGAAGTTTAGAGAGGGAGGAGAGTAGAGGGGAGGGGAGTAGTGGGGAGGAGAGTAGAGGAGAATGATTCCCCTCTACTTTGTTTGGATGTTTTTAAAATTAGTAAGGGGGAAGGGAGTAATTAGCCCTTCCCCTTGTGTAATTTTGTTAATATAATAAGGGTAAATTAGGTAATTTACTTAGTCAATAGTTTATGTACTCTACTCTCCCTCCAAATTTCTCCAATTTGGGGGAATTAAAAATGGAGGGCTAGAGGAAGTTGAAACCCCTCCAAACTCCTCCCCCTCATTTTTTAAAAAACTTCCAAATAAGGTAATTGGATTACTCTCTCTCCCTCTACTCTACTCCTCCTCCATTTTTAAACATCCAAACAGGCCATAAAAGATAACCAGACACAATACCCATCTCCACCATTTTTATTTGCGTTTGAATTTGAGTTATCAACAAAACATACCCAGCTGAGTTCAAAGATTTAATTATATATTGAGTTTTAGAAAATATACCGAATGGCTAGATTTCAAGGGCGTTCATGGATGGCGTCACTGGCCTCGTCACAGCAAGTAGCAGAGTGATGTATGTTTGGTGGGAGTGAGTTTATTTGCTTAACTTTGTGAACCTCCAGTTCAACTGGGCGTTCTCATAAATTAACCAAAAAAAAAGAAAAGAAAAAAAAAAAGGTAAAGTTGTTTGACCAATCTGATTGACGGAGGGATTAAAATGATTGACGGAGGGATTAAAAACATTGCATCAAATGGTTTCTTCTTCCCTAGTTTATTTTCCTTTTTTTTTTTCTTCAGTAGTATTTGATTTCCTTTTTTTTTTTTTTGGTATGCAGATCTATATATATATATATATATATATAGTGATTCAATATTTGGTAGTAGTGTATTTGTTCTCAGCAAAAAAAAGAAGAAAAAAAGTAGTTGTGTATATGCAATGGCTTTAATGGGAATGGAAACTGCCTCATCATCTTTCCCAAGTTCTTCTACTTCATCTTCTACTGAGCGATGGAAGTATGATGTTTTCCTCAGCTTTAGAGGTGAGGACACCCGAAACAATTTTATGGATCATCTATTTATTGCTTTGAAAGAGAAAGGCATTAACACTTTTAGAGATGATGAAAAACTTGAGAAAGGAAAATCCCTTTCACTAGAGCTGTTGAAAGCTATAGAAGAATCAAGATTTGCTATCGTCATTCTCTCAAAAGACTACGCATCTTCTACTTGGTGCTTAGATGAACTTGCAAATATCATTACTTGCAAGAAAGATATGGAAATGACAGTTTTACCTGTTTTTTACTATGTTGATCCATCTGATGTACGAAAACAATTGGGAACTTTTGCACAAGCATTTGTTAAACATGAAGAAAAGGAGAAGAAAACAAGGGTGGATAAATGGAGAGATGCTTTGAGACAAGTGGGCAACCTCGCCGGATGGCATTTAAAGGATACTAGGTAATTTACCTCAACATATCTGTTTCATTTAAATATTCAAATGACCCACTTTCTATATATAAATTTATTTGGAACCTTAAGCAAATCTATATACATGTTTCATTATACTTCTTTCAATTTTTTCCTAAGCGGATCAATGTCCATGTTTTTGTTTCAGTCAACAAAATTGAACTTTAAATATGAATTTTATTTCTTGTCGAACTTATTGGTGGTTCAAACTCAACGCATATCCTACTTTTTTAATTGCAGACCTGAGTCACAAGATATCCAAGAAATAGTAGAACAAATATCGCTCAACTTGAAATATGATGCATTCCCATATATTACCAAGGACCTAGTAGGAATATACTCTCGACTAGTGGAATTGGAGTCATGCTTAGCTCTAGGTTCAAAAGATGTCCGCTTTATGGGGATTTGGGCGATGGGAGGGATGGGTAAGACAACTCTTGTTAGAGTTGTTTATCATATGGTTTCTAAAGAATTTGAAGCTCGTGGTTTTATTGAGAATGTTAGGGAAAAGTTTGAAAAATATGGTCTTGTTCCGCTACAACAGAAAATTATTGATGAAGTTTTGAAGGAAAAGAACTTGAAAATAGAAGAGGAGTATGATGGAGTTCTCAAGATCAAGAATAGGTTATGTCGTAAAAGGATTCTTCTTGTTCTTGATGATGTAGATAAAATGAAACAGTTAAAAATGTTAGTTGGGGAGCATGATTGGTTTGGTTCTGGTAGTAGAATTATCATAACAACAAGAGATGTGCATTTGTTGAAGGCACATCAAGTAGAGAAAATATATGAAGTTAAAGGATTGAATGATGAAAATGCTCTTCAACTTTTTTCCTCAAAAGCTTTTAAAAAAAAGCATGTCCTTGATGATTATAGAGAACTATCTAACCATTTTTTGGATTATGCTGCTGGCCTTCCTTTAGCTCTTGAGGTTTTGGGTTCCTTTTTGTTTGGAAAAAGTACTGTTGAATGGAAAATTGCGTTAGAGAGACTCCAAGAATTTCCAGATGAAGCAATTCTCCAAGTACTTGAAATAAGTTTTAATGGACTCCAAAAACCACAGAAGGAAATATTCTTGCATATTGCATGTTTTTTTAATAATCAGAAGAAAGATTATGTATTGAAAATACTAGATATTCTTGGCCTTTATCCTATTATTGGATTGAAGGAACTCACTGATAAGTCTCTCTTGAAAATTATGGATAATGATATAGTGTGGATGCATAACTTACTTGAAGAAATGGGTAGGAACATAGTTTGTCAAGAGTGCTTTGATGATCCTGGGAAGCGTAGTAGATTGTGGGATTATGAGGACATTGACAAAGTGTTAAGAAAAAATAAGGTAAGAGGTAATTTAGAGAATTTGAGCTCATTCCCTCCCTTCATGTTTAACAATTTGGAAATTGAATTGTAATGCTAATAATTAATTTTGCAATTCACCAATTCCTTCTTGGTTATTAGGGGACAGAAGCACTTAAAGCCATGGATATTGTGAGTACTTATAATGAACAACAAGATGCATGTTGGAACCCTGAGGCCTTTCTGAAGATGGACAATCTTAAATTTCTTAGAATTTATGGCATTCTCCATGTCCCCACACACCTTCCCAATGGTTTAAGAATTCTTGATTGGATTTTGTATCCATCAAAATCTTTGCAATCAAGTTTCCAACTAGATGAGCTTGTTCAACTTTGTTTGCAACAAAGCAAAATTGAACAACTTTGGATAGGAATAAAGGTAAGTATCCTCCTAAAACTTTGCTTTTTTAAATTACAATAAATGGACATTAGGAAGCTAATTATTCTAACAATTGTTTTTCTTCTAACAGAATTTTGACAAGTTGACGTTCATTGACTTGACTGACTCCTCAGACCTGATTATAACTCCAAACTTCACTGGAGTCCCAAATCTTGAGAAATTAATTCTTGTAAGGTGTACAAATTTACGCAAGTTTCACCCATCCATAAGAATTCTTAAAAAACTTATTCATCTTAATTTACAAGATTGCGAAAGACTAATTCGTCTTCCAAGAAAGTTTGTAATGGAGTCTCCTTTTACTCTTGAACTTTCTAATTGCTCAAAATGCAAGGAAAATCCAAAATTTGTGGTAAACAATGAATTCTTACAGGAGATTTTTTTGGATCGCACTGCTATTGTGGAACTAATTAAAAACTTTCCAGAGAACCTATGGATAGTCAAAGGCCTAGAGATTCTTGATTTAAGCAAAGCGGATATAGAAGAGCTGCCTTCATCAATTGAACGTTTGACTAACCTTACTTCATTGACTCTAAGATATTGCGTGAATCTTGTGCGCCTTCCTGACACCATTTGTAGTTTGAAGTTGCTTAATTCTATTGATCTTTTTGGATGCTTAAAATTTGGTAACTTGCCAACAAACATAGGAAATGTAAAAGGTTTGGAGCTGCTTAATTTGTGTTGGACAGCCATAGAAGAGGTTCCTTCTTCCATTGTTCTCCTTAAAAATCTGAAACATCTATATATCTGTATATGGAAGTCATCTGAATTTTATTCCCTGCCAACAAATCTTGAATTGATGGGCCTAGTATTTCCTTCATTAATTTCCCTGCCAACAAGTCGTCATCCAACGCGTGAACTATTGTATTCATTTGATTCCCTGGCACAACGTTTTGAGCGACCATTTGATTCCCTGCCAAGAGGACATCCAATTCGCAATTTTTTGCATTCACTTGGTTCCCTGGCACAAGATATGGAGCCAATTTGTCCAGAATTTGTTTCATTTGATTCCCTGCCAACAAATCCTCATCCACTATTGCCTTCCTTATTAGGTCTGCAATCTTTGACATATTTGCATTTTAGTGACTGCAATCTTTGGTCAATCCCCAATGACATTGGCTGCTTGTCCTCTTTAGAACACTTAAATCTAAGTGGAAATTCTTTTGCTTCCCTTCCTAAAAGCATCTCTCAACTCTCTAATCTTCGAACACTCTATTTGGAGGGTTGCCAATGGCTTCAATCATTGGAAAATGTTCCGTCAACTATTGATTCTGTAATTGCAAACAATTGTACCTCGCTGGAGAGATTGCCAGAACTGCAATTTTATCCTTTTAGGTCAAATCACTCCCATTTGAATTTCCAGTGTGTTAACTGCTTCAAATTGGTTGACTATATTCAAAACAGCAGTAACGTGCTTCAGGTCTCTCTCTCTCTCTCTCTCTCTCTTTAAGTTCTAAACATAAATTATGCTTTTTATATTTCAGGGACAAAGCGATAGACTGCCAGACATCTTAGACATTATTATTCCTGGAGGTGAAATTCCAAAATGGTTTAACCATGAATGTATGGATAATGAATTGAAGATTCAAGTGCCTTATGGGTGTGATGAGCTGATTGGAATTGTGTTGTGCTTTTGTTTTTCATTTGCCAAGGTTTCTCATACCTCTGAAGATTTTCTACTTACATGTTGGATTAAAGTCAATGAATTTGAAAGGGCATCACCAATATGCTCTTCTTTTAGGATAAAATATGGTAAAGTCAGAACACGTCACCGTTGGCTGCTCTATTTGTCCCCACGCTATTTTGACTCCCAATGGGGAGAAAAATTTCGTCAAATTGATGCGAATGGATCCAATAAAATTGCGGTAAGAATAAGTTCTTCAAATGACTTGGGGGTGGCGAAAACGGGGATTCATTTGGTATACAAACAGTGTCTTTGTGAGGATCTGGGTGTAATCCATCATGATATTAATGATTTAGCCTCCAAAGGTACCCAAAATAAGCGAAGCCATGATGAGGATGATGGGGTTGGACCTAGTGGAGAAGGCTATTCTAATGACGAACCACCTATAAAGACGTGGAGGATGTAAAATTGAATCAAGTATTAGAGAATTTTTTGACGTCTTTGCCGGTAAGTCATCATCATTCTTCTTGGATTTCCCTTACTGGCATTTATATATCTATCATTTTATTGTGCTAGTTGTACCTTAACATTACCTTTTTACCTTTCATATAGCCGCATTTTTTTCCTCTTTTTTTTAGTCAGGTTGAAATCATAAAAACTTTTCCTGTTGTCTTGTTGGTGTACTTTAATATAATGGAAGTAGGAGATCAAACATCCAAGAAACTTGAAGCCTATTGCGGCAGTAAAGAGGGATAGAAACCAATGACACTTCGAAGAATTAGCAAAGTAGGCCTAGGGTCCCTTCTCTCACATCCACCTGGGCTCTTGCTGAAGTTGTCAAGGACTCAAAATGGTCAGCTGTTTAAATTAGCTGTCACATGCCTCTTATTATTGATTAAATCATGTTTTTTTATTTTTTTTTATTTTTTTTGGGTGTCCTGCAAATGCAATGCTCTTTTAAACTTCTATATACAAATGCACGTTGAAATTTCTCTTCCTTGGTATTAATATAATTGTTGTCTTGCATTTTCTTCCACGGTTTGGTATTAATACAAATGTATAGGAATGCAGAATGATAACACGAGGTCCTTGGTTTCCCATCCCTGGGCAACGATTCCAGAATTTTTGTGATTTTAGTGTTTTATTTATTTATTTTTTAATGGTATTATTCTTATAGTATTGATTGCTCATTGTATTTTTCTTTTATAGTTTTTGTTCTTAATTTATTGTCTTTTTTTCTTTTGCATAAAAAGAGTGATTCCTCCATGTAATGAACAACTGTTATGGTCCACATCAAATCCTACAGTCAATAAATTAGAGATACCTGGTGGCTAATTGGTGGCCACTTTATATCCATCCAATGTAGGCGCACACATCAGTATGTCTACCAAACTGTGCCACTAAATGACCAACCGAGAATGGTATTGGTTTTGTTCTTGAGCAAGAATGGACTGGTGATATTTGCAGTTGTATTGTTGGAGCGGATTCAATGATTTTGATTTGTGAAGGAAAATTTGTGATTAGTAGTTTGCTTTTCTTAAACTCAGATGGAATTTACTGGTGAAGTTTGGATAAAAGTTGAAGTTTAAAATGCTCACATACAGATGACATATAAAGAGGAATGGCACGGTAAGCACTGCAAGGGCTATTGAGCGGGTGTAATGTTAGTTTGTTTTTGGTAGTGGTTGTTGGCGTTTTATACTCTCGTTGGTTTTACAAGAACAAAGTAGATTATGAGGGCTGGTGGGTTTCTCTCACGACTGTGGTAGAACATAGCAGAAGATATCTGTGCAGTTGCCTAGAAAACTGTAATGAAGAACTTATTTTGGAAGGAAAGAGTAGAGCTCTGAGCAGGAATCTTTTTTCCTGGGCAATGTACATGATGGCATGTGCTGCTGTTAATTGCGGGTGTTTATTCCAAGAAGAAGAAGTTTAGAGGTTCTGCATTTGTGTGCAAGGATTGGCAGGGAAGGAGGCTGGTGCTAGGTTGCTACAGTGGAGTAGCATCAACCAAAGAGGGGCTACTTTCCCTGAGACACTTTGTTTGCTGGAAATGAAATAGCTGGAAATCTTTTGTCAATGAATGGTTTAGATATGTTAATACCAGAATTTTAGAAGATGTATAATAATTAGCTAAAGAAGCAAAGACTGCATTTGTGTATCTTATCAAGGGGCTAGTTGTTGCTGTTCATCTTTCTTGGTTTGGTTTTGTACTGAATGCTTTTAATATAACCAGAAAAAAGAGGAGTGGGATACCTTGATAAATTTTACTATTGCCCAGTTGTAATTGTTATTTTAAAACGTAATGCAAAGTAAATGAGAACCGCCAGTGTGTTTCTCTCCATTTATATCATTGATAGCCTCTTCCCATCAACCCCGACCACAGTTTTTAAAGATGGATCCAACATCAACTGGTAGGTTTAAGAGTCGGGTCATTAAATAAACAAGTTTAAGAAAAAAGAATATACCTTCAAGCGAGATCCAGGGGTATTTTGGTGGTTCCTGAGAGTGAGGTAGGGAAGTATTCACTCAAATCTTAAATCTCAATAAGACCAAGAGATGACAAGCTTTTTTCCTAGGGAATAGGCTTGTGCTTACTCAACCCGAATCTCACTAAGACTGGGAAATGACAAACACAATGACTACTTCACTAGAACTTTTAAAAAGTGAGAAGAAAAGGACTTTGGTGTCTTTGGAATGAAGGAGGACAAGGCACAAGGGTATTTATATTGGGTGATGAGGGTTTTGGAATGAGATTTACGTAATGCGGGACTAAGGGAATTCTGAATTTAGGTTGAAATTTGGTGTTATGGAGGTTGACCAGTGTGGGGAGCAAGCAAGGAACCCAAAAGAAAAGAAAATAAGTGTTTTCTGATCGACACTTGCTTTCTTTTCTTTTTTTGCATGATTCACATTAATGCTTTGATTCACTCAATTTTTGATCCTTCCTTCCTGTAATTAGATGTGTTTGGTTCGCAAGTTAAATTAATCTCAACTAGTAAGTTACTCGTGTGATGCACGGATAATTCTGTAATATTTTATATAAGATGACTTTGGATAGGGGTGTCAATTCGGGTTAGCGTGTCGGGTTCATGTCGTGTCGAGGTAGGGTTATTCGACTAAATGACTCAACCCTAACCCGACCCATTTAATAATCGTGTCATGATCTTTCAACCCTAACTCGACCTGTTAATTAGGCGGGTTAACCTGACCCAACCCATTTGACACGTTTAATAAATGAGTCGTGTTGGGTTGACACGAATGAAACACAATCCATTTCAACTTGCATAATATTAAATATAACATCTCTCTAGAAATAATTATTTTTACATCTCAAAAAACAATGCATACACTTCAAGTCTTCAACCCACATTCAAAATAATATAATTCAACAAAAATATAACATTCATCTAGAAATAAGTTCTTTACACTCCAAAAGAAGTGCATACACTTCAACCCAAATTCAAAATAACAAAGTTTCACAAAATAAAATAACATAGTTCAACAAAAATATAATATTCTTGGAACTCGCCAAATGTTAAGTATCAATATTGAAAAAATTTGAGCAAGCAGTAGACTAATCCTGACTATGACCACGATTATCATTTATAGATTCTTTGTTGATGTCCAAATTCATAACATCTTCCACAAGCTCATCCAATTTCATTTGTGTAAGTTCTATGCCACAAAAAAAAAAAAAAAAAAAAAAAAAGAAAAAGAGTATTAGTAGTTCTAAGGTCTATAAAGTTTCAATTTCCAATTAAATCCCTTGTAAATTTTTGAAATTACTCACTTTTCTTTTTAAATTTAGAATATATATTGGATATAAAAGGTATTTGACAAATCTAAAATAAAATAAATATTTATTTGTTATATGAGTTAAACGGGTTGTGTTAAGTGGGTCATTTCGGGTTGACAAAAATAAATTGGTGTGTCAAACGTGTCTATTGCGGGTTACGTGGGTTGATCCATTTATGACCCGTTTCTTATCATGTCGCTTTCGGGTTGACCTATTTATGACCTAAACCCATTAAGG
Source organism: Quercus suber (assembly GCF_002906115.3). Lineage (NCBI taxonomy): Eukaryota > Viridiplantae > Streptophyta > Magnoliopsida > Fagales > Fagaceae > Quercus > Quercus suber. The sequence goes on along the minus strand of NW_027069772.1, from coordinate 601,398 downwards.
CCCAACCCTAACCCGAAAAAACCCGTATTGGGTTCGTGTTGTGTTCGCGGGTTGGGTCGAACATTGACACCCCTAACTTTGGATAATGTTATACATATATTATAAAGAAAAAGTAAACTAGATTAGAGTAAAGAAACATATACATTTTGAGATTTTTCACTACATATTTGTAGCATTCTTAAGGTAAGATTAAAAATAAAAAAAAATAAAAAATCATGAATCCAGAGATAAAAGCAAAAAGTAATGGGACCATAAAAATCAACTAATTTGTGTTGTGTTCATATATTTCATACCATGAAATAAAAGTATTAAGCCCCTAATTAAAAAAAAAAAAAATACCCGTAGGTGTTTCGATGTCTTGATGGTAGTGAGAGGCCAATATAACGAAGGCAGTGATTCCTCAGATTCCTCTTTCTCTCTCTTTCAAATGTTTTATTAGTCTCAGATCTTTTATTTTGGTAATATATAGTGAAACAGTGCTTTTTATTTAACAATCCACAAATATTTTTGTGTCTTTTTATCTCTCTTGAGGACCTTATGTGGTTAGTCATTACTTATTACTATTAGTCCTTAATTATTATTATTATTATTATTATTATTATTATTATTATTTTAAAATACTAAAATGGTGGGTATGCTAAAAGACATGAAGAATAGAGAAATGTGTAGTGTAAGGTTAGACAATTAATGAGATATTAATAAGATAATAGTAAAATAAGTTAATGTAAATTTTTGGGTAACAATAAAAAAAAAAAATAATAATAAAAAGAACTTAATGAAAGAGGTAAAAAAAATTCTAAATGTAAAATTATAACGCCACTTGGCAGGATCTCATGCTTTTATGCATGGCTCTTTGTTTATCTATATATATAATAATAGGTGAAGCAGAGAGAGTGTGAAATTGCAATTTCAAATTAGAACTCTAATTATGTGCCACGTGTACACACCAATTTCAGTCAATTAACACTGTGCTCTTTTTTTTTTCTTTTTTTTTGGGTGAATAAAACATCCTGCTCTTCACACCTGCGTATATTCAAGTTCACCTCCCTTTCTCAAAACCCAAAATCCTTCAATATACAACTCCCCTTCTAGAAATCTGTGTTTTACATTTAAATTTTGGCTAAATAAAACCTTTTGCTCTTCTTTATATATTAGACACGCCTGTTTTACAGGTTCACCTCCCCTTCTGCCAAAGCCAACAACGATAACAACACTGATCTCTTCAGCTCCTTGATCTCAGACATCAAATCCTACTCTGGCAACGACCCTCTTCTCCCATGGCTCCGGTATGCCTCTCTCTTTCTTTGTGGGTTGGCTTTTTATATATACTTCAGTCTGATGGTTTCAATGATCGGTAGTCACAGTGTCTTTCACATCTTCCATTTTTGGCTAATTTGGGTTTCTTTCTATTGTATGTGTGTGTGTGTGTGTGTGTGTGTGTGTGTTTTTCGTTTTAATTGATTTGATGTAGTTGTTTTTGTGGGAATATATATGTATAAATTGATCACCATTTTTTAGAGGCATGCACTTCTTCTTTGCATTGCCATTTTTTTTTTCCCTTAATTTTTTTTTTCCTTGTTGAAATTGAATCATGGGCCGTGATCGGCTTTTGTGATGGTTGAAAGATATATTATTATAAAAGGAATTTATTTATTATTTGTAGGGACTCAATTTGGATTGACCCTGAGTATGAATGGGTTTTCAGCCCAATCAAGCCCAAACAATAAATTTATAGAGAGAGGGTTGAAGGTTTAGGCGCTGGCCGTCGTTCATCAAGCATGAACTCTATTTTATAAAAAAGATACTTAGAGTTTCTTTACAACTGGGGGGATGCTCCTCGGCCACGGGCCGAGGAGACCCTTTTCTTCTCTCTTTTTTCCCCCCCCTCGTTTTACTTTACTTGCTTTTCTTATATAGTCTTCATCTTCCTATCTCCTTATTCCATCTGTTGATCATCCATTTGCCTTTCTTCTGGCCGTCCGTCCCATCAGAGACCTTATCAGTACTCAAGTGGTTCACTCTGATCAACGTTGCCTTGCCAAGGGGTTATATCCCCATTAATGCGGCCAGGGGGGTTAGGTGAATGCATTAAATGTGAGGGTGACAGCTTACTTTGGGCCTGGTCTTTCCCAAAAATCATCCTTGTCAGGCCGAGGATGAGGAGGTCCTCGGCATGGATTGGGAAAAGAGGCTTTCCCCAATTTAGCCTTGAATAGTCAGTGTTCCTCGGCATGGGCCTTGGGCCTGCTACATGATGGGCCGAGGCTATCAGGCCCACGGGCCCCACAATAGCCCCTCAAAACCCTGCTGCACGTTCCCTCGGACGGGGAGGAGGGTTTTGATACCTGCGGGCCCTCTAGACGAGTCGCCCCACTTCGGTTCGTGTTGATGCTGGAGGCTTTTTGACTGCCCGATGCGCGTTTTTAGCGTTTCAAGACTTAATGGGTGCCCACATTAAATTTTGGCGGCACCACGTTTCCCACTTTCAACGGTATGATCTCTTACTTTTATGAGCAAGCGGTTACATTTGGGGAACCTAAGGGGGAGTATAAGTACCTGTTTGAACCGCCTGGTTTCATCATTTTCGCGCTTACAATTATTGACGCGTATGATTTGAATCTGGTTCGACTTGTACACTATCTGAAGAGTATCGTCATACTTC